>NW_015647941.1:59671-68620 GCF_001515625.1 Sinocyclocheilus rhinocerous | reverse complement strand
TGGCTTGTTTTGACAGCTCGCCACGTGCACATTGTCAGCGTGATTGTTTCCCCGCCCTCTTTGTTTCTCTGCTCGCTAGCTTATCTTGTTTCACACCAGGTTCTTGTTATCTCATTAGCTTCCCCTTATAGCTCCCCGTGTTTCTCTGTCTTTTGTCAGACTGTTGTTATTATTCCCATTGCTCTGACTGTCATAGTTTGTATTGCTTACCAGCCCTGTGTCTTGTCTCGTTCAGGCTCCAGTGCTCGTAGCTGCCCGTATATTTTCCTGCACCTCTCTGTGCATTCAGATACCCGTGGGCTCCCTTCGGCATCTGCCAACCCTGGGACTCTGCGGACTCGTTAGTAGGTTGCTCAGCCTCTCGCTCGGGTTAGCGAGCTGCCCTGCCAGCTTCATCTCCACTGCCGCTGTTGCGGCTTGTTCCAGCCGCTGCTATCCACCCATCTGTGTGGTAGGGGATTCCACGTCCACACGAACTGTCCGCGGAGGCGCTCATTTCCCGTTCTGATTGTACAATAAAGCCTCTGTTGAACCCGCACCTGAATCCAGCCTATTCCCTGACAGAACGATCTGACCACGATGGATTCAGCGGGATCGGATCCGCTTCGTTCTGCTCTCGTGCAACAGGGAGTTTTGCTGGGTCAGCACGCCACCCAGCTCAACACCACAGAGCAAGAGGTGGACGCTCTAAATGCCCGAGTCGCTGAGCTCCTCACGCGGGTCGATGATCTTCAGTGGGAGGTGGCTAACCGGGGTTCCATCCTCCGCGCTGGTATCTGTCTGGACCCCAAACCTCATGCCAACAATCCACCGGTTTATGATGGCAATCCTAATGCCTGCCAAGCCTTTCTCTCCCAGTGTTCGCTGGTGTTTTCACTGCAGCCTCGACGTTACGCCACAGAGGAGGCTAAGGTTGCATACGTCCTCACTCTCCTCTCGGGTCGCGCCCGCGAATGGGGAATTGCCGTATGGAGATCGCGGGCTCCCTGCTGTGCTACTTTTGCGGATTTTCGCCAGGAGATGGCGAAGCTGTTCGACCGGTCAGCCCAGGGAGATGAGGCGGCGGCTCAGCTGTCTCGGTTGTCTCAGAGGAGATGTTCAGTCACCGACTATGCCATACAATTTCAGACTCTAGCGGCGGCTTGCGGCTGGAATGAGGGCGCGCTACGCGCGCGATTCCTCGAGGGACTGGATGATGCCATCGCTGACAAATTAGCAACTGTGGATCTTCCGCGAGAGCTGGACAATTTGATTAATCTCGCGCTCCGTGTGGAGGGCCGTCTCAACCGCCGCCGGCAACGCCGTCAATCCACTACTCCGTGGCGCCACCTGGAGTCCGCGTCATTCGATGCGGTGAGTTCACAGGCAGCTGATGTTGAGCCCATGCAACTGGGTCGTCTCCGGCTTACGCCACAGCAGAAACAGGAGCGTTTAGCTCAGGGATTGTGCCTGTACTGCGGCAAGGCCGGCCACTTTGTCCTTCAGTGCCCGTTAAAAGTCAGGGCCCACCAGTGAAGCGGAGAGTCCTGGTGGGCGCCTTTCCCTGTTCAAGCTCTCCAGCAACGCGCACTCAGCTGCCCTTTCGACTCTCCTTCCTGGGAGGTTCACACACGGGCCACGCCCTTCTGGATTCAGGGGCTGAGGGGAATTTTCTGGATTCTGCTCAGGGCTTCAGTAACCGAGAGCAGGGCAGTCTCAGTTGAGTGGCCGCTTTTGAAGCCAGATTGGTTGCTGTCCAGGAGGTTGTTCTGTGCAAGAAACATAGAGAGTTGGTTGAACACAACTCGCTCAAGTGTCTTTGCAATGAATGGAAGAAGGGATACTGTAGCATCTGGACCAATCAGACACACCGTTTTTCATTTGATTTAACAAATCAATTATTCATTAGATTAACAAACATTCACAGACCCCTCATCCAATAAACATGCTGGGTGCCAGGATGTCTGCGAACGACACCAGGCCCCCCCTGGTCCCCATGGCAACCACGACACCTTTGCTAGACCAGATACATTTACGACCTAATGGCATGTTGAGAATTACCCCTCTCACTACAATTTCCATAGGAAATCCACAGTGCACAGTAAAAATTGACTCTTTTCTAATTAATTCATAGGAAAACCTTTCTTTGAATGAACACACATATCCTTCAGGTCATTTTGTATGTTGTCTTTGAGATTTTATACTGTTTTATGCAGGCTTATGATGGAACCACTCGTTCCTGTCATCTTACCTATATGTAATCCTACCATGTTTAGTATCTATGACTTCGTCTTCTGATGATCTAAACGAGAGTGTATATTATATGTTGGTACATAGGCAATATATTAGTGTCCTGAGAATCTTTAGTAATTTCGATTCAAGTTCCATTTGCAAATTACCATGCTTAGAGACAAAGGGTCGTAAAACCCTCCAGTAATTGTAACCTCCCGCTTGGGATTCCGGCCTTTCTCATTGGACAAGCCCATCTTGAGAGGCGTGAATCTTCTCAGACCTTAAAGGCCTCACATCAGTGACCCGCCTCCAGTCTGCGGTTCGGTTAGATTCTAAGATGAAGACATGAGCTAGAATGCTTCTGCAACCCCACTAAGTACGTGCCAGGCTTCGGCCTTGACTTTTCCATTCACCAATATTTTCTGACTCAAACTGGTTCTTTTTCATCAACCAACTTCAGCAAAGATCAACTTGAGCCTTCAGATTGCATCAGGACTCTCTGTCAGACAGACAAGACGTGCAAGTATCAAACTTAGTCTTATTAATTGATACATTAAGTATCATTTGCACCTTTTTACAAAGGTGTGTTTGAACTAAGAATCTGATGTTTCCTTCAGGCTGTAGATCTGCTGAATATCCAATGGTCCCATAGCTTCATGCTTTATTTCTCTTCTCTTTACTGCCTAAGCTTTAATCCTGTTCCTATACCAACTGTATGCGTGTGAGTGTGTGTGTGTGTGTGTGTATGTTAGACTAGTTTAAGTGTTTATGTAGTTAATAAAGTCTTACTTGTATCACTTACTTACTTGTAGCTTCCAAATGGGTAGTAGGAGGAGAACGTCAAGTCAAGTCAAATCACCTTTATTTATATAAGCGCTTTTAACAATACAGATTGTGTCAAAGCAACTGTACAGCATTAAATACGAAAATAGTGCGTCAATAATGCAAAATGACAATAGTAAATACTAAATTTTCAGTTAAAGGCTGTTCATCATTGAATTCAGTGATGTCATCATCCAGCTCAGTTCAGTTTAAATAGTATCTGTGCAATCAAGTCGACGATATCGCTGGAAATTAAGTGTCCCCAACTAAGCAAGCCAGAGGCAGCACAAGCATCTGCAGTCTGGACAGCGTCTTCCTCCTATTCGTGCCTACATGGATGATATGACCACCCTGACCTCAACCACTGCATGTACCATCTACTGGTAAAGCTTCATGCAGACATAACATGGGCGCGTATGAAGTTAAAACCCAGTAAATCTAGAAGCATATCCATTGTCAGAGGGAAACTCGTAGACCAGAGATTCCACATCGATGAAACACCCATTCCAATGGTGTTGGAGATGCCAGTTAAGAGCCTAGGGCGATGGTGCAATGCAAGCCTCAAGGACTCAGATCAAAGTGACCAACTGAGGGAAGAAACCATCAAAGGCCTTGACAGCATAAATAATACCTTGCTTCCTGGCAAGCTGAAAATGTGGTGCCTGCAATTCGGATTGCTCCCTCGTCTAATGTGGCCTCTAACAGTCTACGAGGTCCCCATTACCAAAATCGAGAACCTGGAGAAAACAATCAGTTCTTATATCAAGAAGTGGCTTGGACTCCCGCGATGCCTCAGTAATATCGGCCTTTATGGGAAAAGTGCCCTGGAACTGCCTGTCTCTAGCCTCACTGAAGAGTACAAATGCACCAAAGTGAGACTGGACATGACCCTGACCGAGTCTCAAGATGCCATAATACAAGCGGCTGCTCCCAGGTTGGCAACTGGGAGGAAGTGGACCCTGACTGAGGCCATACAGCAAGCAAACTCCGCTCTCAGTCATGGAGACATTGTAGGACAGGTACAGCAGGAAAGAGGGGGTTTTGGACTTGGGACAAGCCGACCCATATGGTACAAAGCAACATCTGCACAGAGGAGAAAACTGATAGTAGCCGAGGTTGTTATGGAAATTTTTAATTTTGTTAATTTTTGCATTGATTGCATTAATCTCGTTTAAGTACATATTACACAGCATATGACTGTTGAATGTATCTTTTTAAACATACAGTGATCAAGGTAGTATATAGTCCATAGGGACATTGAGTTATTTTATGTAACTTGTGTATGTAACTGCTTTAGTTTGAAAAACAACATTTAAGGGGAAACTGTGTACCAGGGACGGGCAGATTTGAGAGTAACCAGACATCTACCATGTAATGTGGAGCGATGTGCATGTGTTATGGGGTGATGTGCGCTGAGTAACATGATTGGCTTAGAGTCTTATCTGTCCTTCAATGTATCTTTTTGCATATTACAAAAAGTGGGCTGTGAGTCTATGTGTTATCATCTTTGCACACAGACTCAAGCTGTGTGTAAACCAGATCATTCTCTGCAGAGAATTAAAGCAAGACAAAGTCAAAACTCTGTTTGGTTTTTCATTCTCAGTCTCTACAAATTTGTATTGAATTAGAATTTCCACGACAAACTTGGCGACGAGTGACGGGATGCCACAGCTGATCGTCCGGGACCTGAGGACGTTAGCTGGCTGATCACCCTAAACCCATAAAGGGTTTAGCACTAAACCCCGAAAGGATTCAGGGGAGGGGGGACTGACGTCTGAGGGCTCGTGGTCCTTCACTGCTGGTTTCTCAACGGAGCAGAAAACGCGTGCTGCAAACGGTGAGACTGATTTTGAAAATGCAATTGTCTTGAAACCTAAAAAATTCATTTATGATTCAGAGTGGGTTTTAATTTGGCTAATTAAGATCTGATATTCCCAGACTTTATGACGCAAGTCCAAGCCACCCAGTAGTTTCACGAGTAAGTGAAACAGGTTTTTTCACGAGTAAGTGAACGTTTTCGTGAGTAAGCGAAAATAGGTCTGCGAGTAAGCAGGACCGTCTTGCAAGGAAGCAAGACAGAGGGGTGACAAGACTTCGTGCGAGTAAGTGCGAAGCCACATGGTGGTGACGATCACGTGTGAGGGAAAGAGGACGCGTTCCAGGTAAAGTCTTGGATTGCAAAAATGGGGTCTGGAAATGTCAAATCTAAGATCGATCTAGATGATTTGGACAGTCCAATTTTCAATGAAATAAAAAATAAATATGGGAAAAGAATTATGGAAGTCATACCCGAATAGGTTGAGAATCATGGTTTTCCAACAAAAAAAAAAGGTACTGTAACGGCTCCTGAAGGTTTTCTTCTGATTAAAAGAATCACGCTTCAACTGATGTCTTCTTTGCAAAGAGTTTAAGTATCGGCGTCATCGTCATCTTGATCCTATTTCGACATCACTTGAACATCGTGACACCCTTTGGATATCAACATCTTGATATCCTTAAAATCTTAAATCAATTTTATACACCATAATTTTCGTTTCTATAACGTGTGAATATATCCCCGGTTCATCCCATCCCACCCCTCGTTTGCACATCTCTTGGAGCACTCTTTTCCCAGTCAAGATATAGGGAGTGAGAAAACCTAATGGGTCATACACACTTGCAACCACTGACAGAATTCCTCGACGAGTGGCTGGTCTTTCAGTAAGATCAACTTTGAATGAGAATGCATCAGTTTCTATGTTCCACTTTACTCCCAGAACACTCACACTGTTGGAAGTTCATTGTAGTTCAGATCTACATACTTAACTAGACTTGCACGTTCGCTCTCTGGGATTGCACTCAAGACTTTCTCTGCTATTGGACACAAACTTGTGCAAACGCAGTTTTCCTTTAGCTAAGATTTCTTACGCTTCCTTGCATCAGTTTCTATGTTCCACTTTACTCCCAGAACACTCTGTGTTGGAAGTTCATTGTAGTTCAGATCTACATACTTAACTAGACTTGCACGTTCGCTCTCTGGGATTGAACTCAAGACTTCTCGGCTATTGGACACAAACTTGTGCAAACGCAGTTTTCCTTTAGCTAAGATTTCTTGCGCTTCCTTGACTAGCTTGTTGGCCTTCTCAACTGAATTGACACTGACCAGTCCATCGTCCACATAGAAATTTTTGCGAATGAAGCTCGCAGCCAGTGGATAGTCCTTTTCATATTTGTGGGCAAGATATTTCATGCCATAGTTGGCACAACCCGGAGAGGACAACGCTCCAAAAATATGCACTCGCATGCGATATTCCTTGGGTTCCTTTCCAGTGTTTCCATTTTCCCACCATAGGAATTTCAGGAAATCACGATAATCTGGACTAACGTGAAAACGGTGGAACATATATCCTTTGTCGCACAAGAGACCCATACTGGAACGATCATTGAAGTGCGATTACAGTTGACCATTCCCACACAACATAAGTTAGTGGAAGCCCTTTCATCAGGTGAAGCTTCTAGCTTTCCTCCTTGAAAAATGTTCTTCATGAAGTGGAGAGGGGTGACTCTGCCTGCAGATGTTGCAAGTAGCTCGCTTTCTACAGTTTTTGGAGATATGACCGATTCTGAGACAACCAAAGCACATCTTGTTGTTGATGACAAACCTTTTCTTCTCCTCAAGAGGCATTGCCGCAAACCTTTCACATTTGTATATAAAGTGATTTTGCTGACAACAGACACATTCTATTTGTTTCTTATCCTGAGTGGCAGAATGGCTGGGTTTGGAGCCTTTCTCTCTTTCCAGTGCACTCAAGCTCTTTGTAATGGGTTTAACATTTTGCGCCAAAGCGCTGGCTTTGAGACGTTTCTGCTCTTTCCCTGGCTTTTCATCTGCATTTTTTAAAGCATGTAGAGAGGAAACAGGATTACATGCAATACGTGCCTCCTCTGCCACAAAGTCTGAAAACTCAGTGAAACTTGGGTATGGCTTCTCTTCATCTAGTGCTTTAGTGACATACCTATTCCAGCGAGTTGTTACCCAGTCAGGAAGTTTCTGCAGCAATTTCTGATTTTCTTCACAATCGTCCAAAACCCCCAAACCATGTACATGAGGCATTGCATTTTTGCAGGAGACGAGGAGATCACTAAACTCCCTTAATTTCAGTGTTTCTTTAGGTCCGATTTTTGGCCAGTTACTCAGCTTTGCCCTAAATGCTCTTTGAACTACAAAGAGGTGTCCATAGCGTTTATTCAGGGTATCCCAAACTTGTGCATATGCATCATCATCATTCCTATAAAATGTTCCCTCTAGTACACTAAGTGCATCTCCACTTATGTACCTTTTCAGATAGAACAACCTATGTGCTGGGGTTGTACAATTGTTTTCAATCAAAGCTTTAAAGCAAGTGCGCCATTCAGTGAACTTGAGTGGGTCACCTGTAAACGTGAATGGCTCCGGAGCTGGAAGTTTAGTCATTGCCAGGGATTCCTTTAGTGCTTTCACTAACAAAGCCTCATCTACTTTCGCCTCTAGCTCATTTCCAGAGCAAGGCTGAGCTAAAGTTTCTTGAGAAACCTTGCAGCATGAAGAGTTGTTGTGTTGCAGTGGATGCTGACATGGAGGCAAAGTGCTTTTCTCTTTAGTATCTCCGATTTCAGCATTCAATTTTGATTCCTCTTCTGCATACACAATGTATTCAGCTTCCATAACTTCAAGATCCCTTTGATCCTCCAGCATCTTTAACTTCTCTTGTTGAGCTAGCACCTCTTTTCTTTGTGCTAAAATGTCCCTTTCTCTCTTTAGTTCAGCACGTTTGGCAGCTAGGCGTGCTGCTGCTTCCGCCCTTTTTGTTGACATATGACTTCCCTGTTGACTATCTCTTTCTGCTCTTGACACAGTTGATCCATAAATTGACCTAGCGTCATCTCTTTGCAATAACTGCAGGAGCGATTCTTTTACAGCTTCCACATCAAACTCCTTAGTGCCAACTTCTGCGCAACGTCTCTTCATTAACGCAGTTATTTCACTAGAAACTGAAGTGCAGCTATCCATTCTCCTTCTTATATCTTGAGATGGGACGTTCAACGCACGAATACTCTCATATATTTGTTTTAACTCTGCTTCACGTTTTTCTGCAGTCACCATCATATCGTCTAGCTCGGATTTAGAGCACTCTTCTTTCAGTTTAGATCTGATAAACTGAGCTTCAGCTTTAAAGTTTAAGTATGTGAACATAAACTTCCGTTCTCTTTTTGCTAACTCGTCACGTCTCAACTCAAGCATTTTTTCTGTTGGACGCCTTTCTCTTTCTGATCGCCTAGCTTCTTGCTCAACTCGTAAGGATGATTCCTGGAATCTTGCTTTATTAACTTCCAGATCTGCATTAATTTCAGCTAAACGCTCCTCATAATTTTGTCTGTCTGAGACATCAATTTCAGTTTCTAATTTCCCCTCTAATTGTGCCCTTTCCTCTTCAAGAGCTTGAATCACTTGATCGAAGACACTGTCTGATCTATTTTGATCCATGTTGGTAACTTACTTTAAACCACACTATTATTCAGCTTTAAACACTGATAGCAAGATGTAGTACCACATGAAAATTGCATAAAGTCAATTATTAAACAAGTTGCACACTTTTATCAACTCAAATTATCAAATGCAAATATTTGTTTCAACCATTTGCATACAATTACAACTAGAATAAATGTTAAAGCAACATCAACCAAGAAATTAAATTTCAAGCTGAAAAGATACAGTCTGACCTGTGAATCCAAAGGTAGCAACTCTTATTGACAACCGAATTGTCCAAAACTTTGCAACGTTGCCTCCTTGTGACTATCCGTCGTCACTGCAGCAATATCTTCTTGCGTTGCTCTTCCGCACGGCAAGGAATGCACTCAGGCTAAACGCAATAGTGAGTTTCAATGGGACTAAATCGC
>NW_015647941.1:31402-52243 GCF_001515625.1 Sinocyclocheilus rhinocerous | reverse complement strand
GCTATTGGACACAAACTTGTGCAAACGCAGTTTTCCTTTAGCTAAGATTTCTTGCGCTTCCTTGACTAGCTTGTTGGCCTTCTCAACTGAATTGACACTGACCAGTCCATCGTCCACATAGAAATTTTTGCGAATGAAGCTCGCAGCCAGTGGATAGTCCTTTTCATATTTGTGGGCAAGATATTTCATGCCATAGTTGGCACAACCCGGAGAGGATGACGCTCCAAAAATATGCACTCGCATTCGATATTCCTTGGGTTCCTTTCCAGTGTTCCCATTTTCCCACCATAGGAATCTCAGGAAATCACGATCATCTGGACTAACGTGAAAACGGTGGAACATCTTCTCTACATCGCAAACAATTGCAATCTGATGCTCACGAAATCTACACAACACTCCAGTCAGAGCATTCATTAAGTCTGGTCCAGTGAGTAAGTGGTTGTTTAGAGACGTGCCTTCAAATTTGGCTGAGCAGTCAAATACCACTCTTATTTTTTCAGGCTTCCTGGGATGGTACACCCCATGGTGCGGAATGTACCACACATTTCCTTCCTTTGATGTGACTTCTGCTTCTTCAGCATCACCGTCTCTAAAAACACTGTCCATAAATCTCTCATAGTCCTCTCTGTACTTCGGATTTTTCTCTAACCTTTTTTTCAAGTGCTTCAAACGAACTATGGCTAGTTGCTTATTGTTCGGTAACTGAGGACGTTCTCTAAAAGGTAGGGGCATTTCCACATGACCTTCTTTGTCGTGCTGGGTTTTTTCATCTAGTTGAAGAAACTGAATGTCCTCTTCTGATATTGCCTTCTCCATACAGTCTGTATCTCGAAAGTCTGCTTCCAATGTCCTGATTACTGATGCAGGTGTGATAGCTGGGAGTTCCTTCAAGGAAATGCGATGACAGAACCCTGTTCCATTCCTAGAGCAAGTGTTGGGTGTTATGGATCCCACTACACTCCAGCCTAAGATCGTTTTCACTGCGTATGGTTCGTGATCCTTCCCTGATATTGGCTTCAATGGCTTCAAAGCCCTCGGACAATCATAGCCAATTAGAAGCCCTATGGGACAATCCAACAACTCCTTTGCATCCTTTGCAACACTGAGCAAGTGAACCCATCTCTGAGCCTTTTTGCAAGTAGGAATGCTATCTCGTTCCAAGGGAATGTATTCTCGAGTGTATGCAGGTGGTAACTCAATATAATCTTGCAAACTGTAACCCCTTACTCTTAGTCCAGCTGCCCTGTGACAATTCTCAATTGAAGCCCTATCAGTCATTGTGGACAGCTTTAATTTTACAGGTTCTGTGTTTGCTTGAATTTTATCACAGACTTCCTGATCAATAAACGTATTACTGCTCTGCGTGTCCAGTAATGCATAGACTAGAGTTTCCGGGCTATCCTTTGTCGCACAAGAGACCCATACTGGAACGATCATTGAAGTGCGATTACAGTTGACCATTCCCACACAGCATAAGCTAGTGGAAGCCCTTTCATCAGGTGAAGCTTCTAGTTTTCCTCCTTGAAAACGTTCTTCATGAAGTGGAGAGGGGTGACTCTGCCTGCAGATGTTGCAAGTAGCTCGCTTTCTACAGTTTTTGGAGATATGACCGATTCTGAGACAACCAAAGCACATCTTGTTGTTGATGACAAACCTTTTCTTCTCCTCAAGAGGCATTGCCGCAAACCTTTCACATTTGTATATAAAGTGATTTTGCTGACAACAGACACATTCTATTTGCTTCTTATCCTGAGTGGCAGAATGGCTGGGTTTGGAGCCCTTCTCTCTTTCCAGTGCACTCAAGCTCTTTGTAATGGGTTTAACATTTTGCGCCAGAGCGCTGGCTTTGAGACGTTTCTGCTCCTTCCCTGGCTTTTCATCTGCATTTTTTAAAGCATGTAGAGAGGAAACAGGATTACATGCAATACGTGCCTCCTCTGCCACAAAGTCTGAAAACTCAGTGAAACTTGGGTATGGCTTCTCTTCATCTAGTGCTTTAGTGACATACCTATTCCAGCGAGTTGTTACCCAGTCAGGAAGTTTCTGCAGCAATTTCTGATTTTCTTCACAATCGTCCAAAACCCCCAAACCATGTACATGAGGCATTGCATTTTTGCAGGAGACGAGGAAATCACTAAGCTCCCTTAATTTCAGTGACTCTCTGGGTCCAATTTTTGGCCAGCTGCTCAGCTTTGCCCTAAATGCTCTTTGGATTACAAAGGGGTGCCCATAGCGCTTGTTCAGGGCATCCCAAGCTTGCGTATATGCATCCTCATCACTCCTATAAAAGGTTCCCTCTAGTACACTAAGTGCATCTCCACTTATGTACCTTTTCAGATAGAACAACCTATGTGCTGGGGTTGTACAATTGTTTTCAATCAAAGCTTTAAAGCAAGTGCGCCATTCAGTGAACTTGAGTGGGTCACCTGTAAACGTGAATGGCTCCGGAGCTGGAAGTTTAGTCATTGCCAGGGATTCCTTTAGTGCTTTCACTAACAAAGCCTCATCTACTTTCGCCTCTAGCTCATTTCCAGAGCAAGGCTGAGCTAAAGTTTCTTGAGAAACCTTGCAGCATGAAGAGTTGTTGTGTTGCAGTGGATGCTGACATGGAGGCAAAGTGCTTTTCTCTTTAGTATCTCCGATTTCAGCATTCAATTTTGATTCCTCTTCTGCATACACAATGTATTCAGCTTCCATAACTTCAAGATCCCTTTGATCCTCCAGCATCTTTAACTTCTCTTGTTGAGCTAGCACCTCTTTTCTTTGTGCTAAAATGTCCCTTTCTCTCTTTAGTTCAGCACGTTTGGCAGCTAGGCGTGCTGCTGCTTCCGCCCTTTTTGTTGACATATGACTTCCCTGTTGACTATCTCTTTCTGTCTCGAGTGTATGCAGGTGGTAACTCAATATAATCTTGCAAACTGTAACCCCTTACTCTTAGTCCAGCTGCCCTGTGACAATTCTCAATTGAAGCCCTATCAGTCATTGTGGACAGCTTTAATTTTACAGGTTCTGTGTTTGCTTGAATTTTATCACAGACTTCCTGATCAATAAACGTATTACTGCTCTGCGTGTCCAGTAATGCATAGACTAGAGTTTCCGGGCTATCCTTTGTCGCACAAGAGACCCATACTGGAACGATCATTGAAGTGCGATTACAGTTGACCATTCCCACACAGCATAAGCTAGTGGAAGCCCTTTCATCAGGTGAAGCTTCTAGTTTTCCTCCTTGAAAACATTCTTCATGAAGTGGAGAGGGGTGACTCTGCCTGCAGATGTTGCAAGTAGCTCGCTTTCTACAGTTTTTGGAGATATGACCGATTCTGAGACAACCAAAGCACATCTTGTTGTTGATGACAAACCTTTTCTTCTCCTCAAGAGGCATTGCCGCAAACCTTTCACATTTGTATATAAAGTGATTTTGCTGACAACAGACACATTCTATTTGTTTCTTATCCTGAGTGGCAGAATGGCTGGGTTTGGAGCCTTTCTCTCTTTCCAGTGCACTCAAGCTCTTTGTAATGGGTTTAACATTTTGCGCCAAAGCGCTGGCTTTGAGACGTTTCTGCTCTTTCCCTGGCTTTTCATCTGCATTTTTTAAAGCATGTAGAGAGGAAACAGGATTACATGCAATACGTGCCTCCTCTGCCACAAAGTCTGAAAACTCAGTGAAACTTGGGTATGGCTTCTCTTCATCTAGTGCTTTAGTGACATACCTATTCCAGCGAGTTGTTACCCAGTCAGGAAGTTTCTGCAGCAATTTCTGATTTTCTTCACAATCGTCCAAAACCCCCAAACCATGTACATGAGGCATTGCATTTTTGCAGGAGACGAGGAAATCACTAAGCTCCCTTAATTTCAGTGACTCTCTGGGTCCAATTTTTGGCCAGCTGCTCAGCTTTGCCCTAAATGCTCTTTGGATTACAAAGGGGTGCCCATAGCGCTTGTTCAGGGCATCCCAAGCTTGCGTATATGCATCCTCATCACTCCTATAAAAGGTTCCCTCTAGTACACTAAGTGCATCTCCACTTATGTACCTTTTCAGATAGAACAACCTATGTGCTGGGGTTGTACAATTGTTTTCAATCAAAGCTTTAAAGCAAGTGCGCCATTCAGTGAACTTGAGTGGGTCACCTGTAAACGTGAATGGCTCCGGAGCTGGAAGTTTAGTCATTGCCAGGGATTCCTTTAGTGCTTTCACTAACAAAGCCTCATCTACTTTCGCCTCTAGCTCATTTCCAGAGCAAGGCTGAGCTAAAGTTTCTTGAGAAACCTTGCAGCATGAAGAGTTGTTGTGTTGCAGTGGATGCTGACATGGAGGCAAAGTGCTTTTCTCTTTAGTATCTCCGATTTCAGCATTCAATTTTGATTCCTCTTCTGCATACACAATGTATTCAGCTTCCATAACTTCAAGATCCCTTTGATCCTCCAGCATCTTTAACTTCTCTTGTTGAGCTAGCACCTGTGCTAAAAGTGCTAAAATGTCCCTTTCTCTCTTTAGTTCAGCACGTTTGGCAGCTAGGCGTGCTGCTGTTTTTGTTGATTTTGTTGACATATGACTTCCCTGTTGACTATCTCTTTCTGCTCTTGACACAGTTGATCCATAAATTGACCTAGCGTCATCTCTTTGCAATAACTGCAGGAGCGATTCTTTTACAGCTTCCACATCAAACTCCTTAGTGCCAACTTCTGCGCAACGTCTCTTCATTAACGCAGTTATTTCACTAGAAACTGAAGTGCAGCTATCCATTCTCCTTCTTATATCTTGAGATGGGACGTTCAACGCACGAATACTCTCATATATTTGTTTTAACTCTGCTTCACGTTTTTCTGCAGTCACCATCATATCGTCTAGCTCGGATTTAGAGCACTCTTCTTTCAGTTTAGATCTGATAAACTGAGCTTCAGCTTTAAAGTTTAAGTATGTGAACATAAACTTCCGTTCTCTTTTTGCTAACTCGTCACGTCTCAACTCAAGCATTTTTTCTGTTGGACGCCTTTCTCTTTCTGATCGCCTAGCTTCTTGCTCAACTCGTAAGGATGATTCCTGGAATCTTGCTTTATTAACTTCCAGATCTGCATTAATTTCAGCTAAACGCTCCTCATAATTTTGTCTGTCTGAGACATCAATTTCAGTTTCTAATTTCCCCTCTAATTGTGCCCTTTCCTCTTCAAGAGCTTGAATCACTTGATCGAAGACACTGTCTGATCTATTTTGATCCATGTTGGTAACTTACTTTAAACCACACTATTATTCAGCTTTAAACACTGTTAGCAAGATGTAGTACCACATGAAAATTGCATAAAGTCAATTATTAAACAAGTTGCACACTTTTATCAACTCAAATTATCAAATGCAAATATTTGTTTCAACCATTTGCATACAATTACAACTAGAATAAATGTTAAAGCAACATCAACCAAGAAATTAGATTTCAAGCTGAAAAGATACAGTCTGACCTGTGAATCCAAAGGTAGCAACTCTTATTGACAACTGAATTGTCCAAAACTTTGCAACGTTGCCTCCTTGTGACTATCTGTCGTCACTGCAGCAATATCTTCTTGTGTTGCTCTTCCGCACTGCAAGGAATGCACTCAGGCGAAACGCAATAGTGAGTTTCAATGGGACTAAATCGCGTTGCTCCCTTGAATAGCGACGTCTTCTCTTTCACCAATGGCTGCAATTTTCCACCGAGTTCGACTGGATGCTCTTCACATCGAGGTCTGGCAACGATCTTTCCTTTTCCATGATGAATTCTTGCACTCTTCCAGGGATATGTGAACACGTTTTTTTACTCTTCCAGGGGTGTAATTACACGTTTTTCACTGTAACGGCTCCTGAAGGTTTTCTTCTGAAACTGGGGGCAACAGACTGGCACAAAATAAGACCACATTTCCCTACGGGCAATGCCCAAAGGAAGAATGCAGACTGGGACCACGATGACGCCGAACTATATCGTCAGTGGAAACACTGTGTCAACGGATCAAGACTGACGTTCCAGTCAGAGTGAACACCACCAAAATCAACTACTGCACGCAGCAGAGAAATTATTAGAAGTTCCACAGATGTGGAAATCTCATCTGCGAAGCAGCCTCATGAGTGGACTGAAACCTGAAATAGCTGCAATCATCAGGCAAACTTGCATCGGATGGGAGGACGAGAAACTGGAAAAGATAAGACAACATGCCCTCCATGCTGAAATACTGCTGGAAGAAAGAGGGGGAAAGAAAAAGGAGAAAGAGCTCCAGCTGACAGCTCTGACGATGTACAAAGGCCCACCGAGACAAGGTATGAATTACAGAGGGCGAGGGCGCGGGAGAGGCAGAGGACAAAGACTGTCTCAGATCGATCCAGATGTTTGCTTTTATTGCGGGGAGAGGGGACATTGGAAAATTTACTGTCCACATTTAAACAATCAAACGGCGGCTGGACCAGAGAAAGCTAAAGCGGACTGACAACAGAGACTTTCACAGCAGAAGCCGGAGAAGAGGGGGGAGTCGGGAGCAAAGTCCACCAAGGCCACACAGCACAAACAGATAAGAATGAAACACACACACACACACACACACACACTAACCATGCTAACTGCAAAGAAGAAAATCTGCTTGCTTTAATACATGATCACATTGCAAGATTAGAAAATGACAAATCTTTTCTCGACAAGAACATATGTATGCACATATAGTCATCTAAATGATTTAGCTTATAAACAAATGCCACAGATTAGATTATGGGTAAAAGGAGTTGAAAGGGCTGGCAACTCAGTAATTAGAATGGATGAAATAGATCCAATTCCAAAATTAAGTGGAAATTTTGTTTGGTCTACTTCTGCATCTGGTCATACTATCAGAGAAAATTTCACTGTACCATTCAGATGTGAGGATGAGAATGGCATGAACTTTAAGAATTGTTTTCTACTGTCAGGAAGCTGCCCTCGAAATTTGTTAGGAAGAGATTTAATGTGCAAACTGGGTATTTGTCTGTTATCTAGCCCAGACTGAATTCAAGTGGTCCAATGCCAAATTCAAACTTTAGCCACAATCCAACAATCGCAGTTGTATATTTACCAGTGGAAACTGAAAGATGATGAATTATGTGAAAAGCTTGTCAATGCTGCAAAAGACAGAGTTTCAGCTAGTTCTGAAATTATGCCATTCTCTGATTTACATTGCTCAGCACATGTATAATTTGGAAGAGATTAAATGTTTGAACAGAAATAGTTTTCATGTATAGACACGATAGACCTGAAATGGTTAATCTGGACAGAAAACAGATGTGCTGTTACTGTTGATTTGAAAAATGAACAGCAAATGTTTTTTGATGTTGTTGATTCTCTTCCACATGTTTTGTTGTCCAGAAAGAATAACGAACATTGGGAAGATATTGGTTTATTTGTAAAAACGTGTATTTTTCATGTGAATTGGATGGAGACAGCAGAGGAAAATGTTGAATACTATCCAATGCTGTCTGCATACCGAATGTGTTTGCACGGGCCTGCTGTTAAAGCTATACGCACAGTCTGTGTGATTGATGACGCAATGACAGATCAGAGCTTTCTCTCAGCAGAGGAAGTAGAGACTCACCCAGCGCTTAAAGAAGTCCCTAAAACACTTTGGGCCTCTCCTCAATTTGACGTGGGGCTAATTAAATATTGTGAACCAGTTCAAATCATTCCAAAGTCTGATTACTGACCCTGTAAACCTCAATATCCTCTAAAAAAAAAGGTATAGCACCAGTTTTTGAATCATTAAGAGCAGCTGGGGTAATTGTGCCCTGTGAGGATTCTCCAGTGCGTACACCTATTTCCCCTGTTAAAAAGATAAAGAAACATGCAAACAAGATACTGTAAAACTTCTCAAACATTTGGCTACTCAGGGTCACAAAGCCAGTTTGTCAAAACTGCAGTTTGTAAAAAGGGAGGTGACATTTTTAGGTCATGTCATCACTAAAAATGGTAAATCTCTATCTGAGAAACGAAAAGAGGCAATTCAAAAGATTTCAAAGCCTGTCACAAAAAAGCAACTAATGTCATTTTTGGGCATGTGTTCGTACTGTCGACCGTTCATTCCAAATTATGCTATTGAAGAATCGCCCCTGAGCGCTTTGGCTCACGGGAAGGGCTTGCAACCACATGACAAACTTACATGGACCCCAGAAGCAGAGAAAGCATTTGAGAATTTGAAAAATACTGTTACAAACATCACCAACCCTGGGACTTCCAGACCCAGTGAGAAATTTTGTACAAACTGTTGATGAGAAAATGGGTTCATGACTTCTGTTCTATTACAGGATCATGGGGGAGAACTGTGGCCTATTTTTTCGAGTAAGCTCGATCCGGTAGTGGCAGGCTTGCCAAAATTCCTGAGAGCTGTTGCATCTGCAGAAAAAGCTACTTTAGCTTCAAGGGAAATTATGGGGTACTCTGATGTGACTTTACTCGTGCCACACACTGTTTCTATGATCCTGTTAAAACAGAAAACATCCCATTTGTCAACCGCCAGATGGTTCAGGTACAATGCAATTTTGTTGGAAATGCCAAACATCACGATAAAAAGATGCACAGTGTTAAATCCTGCTACAGTGCTCCCTACGAAGCAGGATGGGGAAGAACACGACTGTGTTGCCACATTTGAACAGGTCTGTACACCAAGACCAGATTTAAAAGAAACCCCCTTAGAAAATGCTGACTTAATTCTATTCGTTGATGGTTCAGCATCTAGAGACCCAAAAACTGGCCAAAACAGAGCAGGTTATGCTGTAACCACTGCATATGCAACAATAACATCTGGAGCGCTCCATGCGCATTGCTCTGCGCAAGCGGCTGAATTAGTAGCATTGACGGAGGCTTGCAAAATTGCCAAAGGACAAACAGTTACCATTTACACAAATTCTCGTTACTCTTTTGGGGTTTGTCATGATTTTGGGGCATTGTGGAAACAAAGGAAATTTCTAAAGTCTGATGGTAAGCCTGTTCTAAACCATGATAAAATAGCAGCATTGTTAGAAGCAATTTTGCTACCTAAGTCAATCGCTATCTGCAAATGCGTCGCACATTCCAAAAGTGATGATTTTGTGTCTTTAGGTAACAAGTAAGCTGATACTGCGGCGAAGGACGCAGCTATGAGAACAGAACCTAGTTAGAAGTTAGAGATAACGTGTAACAGTTAACAATTACTTATTCACACTTCCTTCTGATTCTCTTACAGCCATGCAAGCTTTTGCCACAGCAGAGGAGAAGAAACAATGGGTGAAGGCCGAGTGCAAACTGAAAAACAACCTTCGGCTGAGTACTGAAGACAAATCATGTCTGCCAAAACACTTTTTGCCACACTATGCAAAGCTTTACATGACCTCTAGATCACATGAGTAAAGGGGGAATGTTTGATTTGCTGAGTCAATATTGGTTCACAAAGGGATTCACTTCCTTTGCGGACAAGTATTGTCAATCATGTATGATCTGTGCCACAAGCAATATGGGCAGAGGGCAAATGATGCCTCAAGCGGCACACCCACTTCCAAATCAGCCATTCAATCATAAAATGTTCGAGTGACAATAACACACCGTTTTCAAATGAAGCCATCACTCAGGTGTGACATTAAAGAAAAAATTAATGAAGTGTTGTGAGCAGACAGGTTTGTCTTGGGTAAAAGCACTCCCTATTGTGTTAATGTACATGAGAATGAGAAAAAGAACAAAGTCTAACCTGAGTCCATTTGAAATTCTGTTTGGCAGGCCAACTTCCATTGGAGTAGGACCAGAACCACGACCACTGCCCTCTACAGCTTTGTGTGAAGATGACATGTTAAACTACTGTCGAAATTTGTCTCTTGTTCTCTCTGAGATATCTCAGCAGATCAAGGACGCTCTGCCGAAGCCAGCTGAAGGAGTCTTGCATGATATCAGGCCTGGCGATTTTGTGGTAATCAAGGATTTGAGGAGGAAGCATTGGAAATCTAAGAGGTGGAACGGCCCGTTCCAGGTACTGCTGATAGCACACTGCGGTAAAAGTGGCAGTGAGAGCTACGTGGGTACACGCAAGTCACTGCAGGAAGGTTCCAGCGCCACCAGAGGGTGCCACATATCAGTAAAGTGATTGACCAGCTGCCCCGTGCCAAGGGGGACGTCTGGCTGACTGAGGTGAACAAACATACAGTGGTGTATGGGAGCTGAACAACGCAGCAACATCACTGTGTGGGAGTGATCTGAGGTCAGTACGGGCCAACGGATGACAGCGAGGGACTTGATCTGTTAGGAAACATACCATACGACCACTGCAGCGAAATCTACATGACCAACTCGACAAGTGACGCAACAAGAAACATGTGTATGAGCTGTCTGCTTAACATCACTTTTACACACAGAGGCCTACCACAATAGCTGGTGAGTAGACACTATCTCTCAATGCCTACAGCGGCTGAACGAAGGAGATGTCATGAAGCTTGTATTACAGCCCATGTGCCTGACAACGAAGGTACCAGTGTGCTGGAAGACTGGTATTGGCTGTGTGGACATGTCGTATATGCTTCACTACCCAGGCATTGGATGGGTACGTGTGCCATGGTGGAGCTGTATGGAGGAAGGCTAGTAGTCAAGGTACCTGAACAACTTCACAACAACACTGGAAATCGTCTGACAAGAGCCAAGAGAGAGATTGAAAAGAAAGTGTCCTCACTGAAAGACCGAGCAGAACAATCAAGTTGGGCAAGAGACAATTATGTTCCGAGGGAACACAGGCTGTGGAACAGAGCGGAGAAGTTCTTCCACGCTGTAATCCCATCACTTGGCGTAATCTTGCTGCAGATAGAGGTTGAGATTTCGAGGTATGAACTGATAAGTTTCATGAACACTACTAAGGTGATGATGGAAGGCTATGGAAATCACTGGCAATGATTTTATTTTTGCTGTGTATGTGGCCTTGTGTAGTGGGAATGATGAAGAGCTGTAAATTCAACCATGAAATCTTCAGTAGCTCATCAGATGGTAATGTATGACGCCTTGTATGAGTAATGTGAGTTTTTCTGATGAAAATGGTGAAGCCAAAGAGATGCTAAAATCTGACACCTGCAGCAGCTCTACAGAAGAAGAGTAGTAAGTAAGCATTACATGCTGTAGAATAAATAGAGTCTAAAGCAGGTCATTGTCTGTGTTACGAGATGATGCAACCTGAAGGAAAGATAAGAAAGTTTCTTCTGTTTGAATATCACACTAAGATTTTTACCTATAATCAAATATAAGAGTTATTGTTTTCTTCATAGCTTGCTTATATGTTAGGAATGACTATGTTCCATGAAAAACAATGCAAAATGCTGCTTTTCATCCTTATCAGAGTGATGGTGTGTTTTGAATCCTAGTGAATTTACATGCTTGATGTAAACTATAAGGGTAATGTGTTTAAAAATTATATTTACATTAATCAATTTGAGTGATCAATAATGATCAAAAGGGAGGAGTGTTATGGAAATTTTTTATTTAGTTAATTTTGCATTGATTGCATTAATCTCATTTAAGTACATATTTGTAGGGCCTCTGTGAATAGACACAAATGAACGACTGAATCTCCACATTCCACAGCAAAAACTAAAGATACTCCTCCCCAGCCATCTGCGGTCGTAAAATGAATTAATGATCAACATGTTGCCCAATTGTCTGGACCGACTTCCTGTCAAAGCCTGGGTCTGGTTGCATGAAAGTAAGGTAAGGGATTTCTTTAAGAGCGTTGCAACAAACATCTTAACTGTCACCCTTACCTAAGTGTCTTTAATTCAGTATTTAACATAATAAGAGACACAAATGAACGACTGAATCTCCACATTCCACAGCAAAAACTAAAGATACTCCTCCCCAGCCATCTGCGGTCGTAAAATGAATTAATGATCAACATGTTGCCCAATTGTCTGGACCGACTTCCTGTCAAAGCCTGGGTCTGGTTGCATGAAAGTAAGGTAAGGGATTTCTTTAAGAGCGTTGCAACAAACATCTTAACTGTCACCCTTACCTAAGTGTTTATACTAAGCGTTTCACAGTAGTTCCTGGCAACATACGGCAATGGGCGCCGCGGTTGCTATAGTTACTACATCTCACAATAAACATCGATATGTATATATCTGACAATAAACAGAACATAACCAAATACAAACCTACCCAACTAAAACACAAACAAATAAACAAGCGCTGCTTTGTGTACAGTCGTTACTGAGGAAACCGCTTTTTTTCTAAAGTGAAAGCGCCTCCTGCTGACCAATGAAGGAAAATTTACCAAATGTGAAAATTAACCCATGTTTTGATGCTGCAAACACGCAGAGTTGTAAATGTGAACAGGTGGATCGACAAGAAGATAATGCATTATAAAAATCTAAACAATTAAGACATACATTACATTTGTATTATTATTTAATTAATGTAATGATTAATAATAATTGTTTAAATTAATATAATAATTGATTCAACTCATCCATTTTCTTAAAAAATTATATAAAACTTTTTGTTTTGTAAAAACCTGTAAGTCATGCTTTTTACAGTCATTTTACAGTTTAATATGTTACCATAGTCATTGCCCTACTATGCTCATATGATATTTTATTTGTGCAGGTCTTAAAAAATGTCTTAAGTCTTTCATTTGAGCTTAAAAATCCTGCAGATACTGAGTTTAAGATGACTTTAGGGAGCTGTTTTGGTCCCTTCAATTTATCAAGGTGAAATAGTTACTAAGGACTTTGTGGCAACGCTTAAGGGAACACTTAGATAATTAAGGGGAATACTTAATGACAGCCTTAAGGTTCCTTAAGTTGACCCTTAGGATTTTTCTTGCAACCCAAATCCATGTAACCTAGATTAGCAAATAAATTCTTGTTTCATTATAAGAGTCATTGTCTTGTGTTGTGTATTTTAAAGATAAAACTTTGCCCAGATCTTGTTACCTTGCTCATAGTTAACACAAATACCAATCTTGTATTATTATCGTTGGCAATGGAGTAGTACAAACAGAATTGGTAAGATACACTAAATTCTACTAGAAACTGGACGAATAGTTGATGAAGTGTAAGCTATACATTTTGAATCAGTTTAATCAGGTTGACTCTGAATCTTTAGATTCGAATTCCCCTCTCAAAAGAGTTCAATTCCTTACATAAATGGTGGAGGATGCAGGCAGAATTTGGCCTAAAATTCATAACACCAAGTCATATTGTGGGTTGGATCTTTTCTATTTTATCCGGAGAATAGATTAGAGACAGAGAAACAGAGTTTGTTGTGTTACTGTATTTTTATTGTGGCATGCCAGCGTGTTGAATGAATGAAGTGGAACTCGAGTTGTTGTTTAAAGTTGAACAGCAGAAAAACATTTGAGAATTGTCCGCTGAGACAAAATCAAGTCGCTCTAAAAGCGCACGAGGAGAGAAGCAAGCGTGTTCCTTGTTCTTTCTCTTATTAGGCCTTGTTTGTAGCTAGATTGATTCACATTGCGTGTCTCAATGTTGAACAACTAGGCTATCTCCCGGTTTGAGACATTAACTTGCTAAAAATGCTTTTTTGCCATTTATTCACTAAAAACTAGTGAACTTAGAACGCGGCGCTCAGAGAGAGTGTCTGAACGTTATTTTATGGGAGAATTGACGAAATCTAGATCAAGTAGAATCGTGGTTAAAATCCACGTGTGTTTTTGTCTGTCAAATAGACTAACACAAAGTGCTGAGATCTGCCGAGATCTCAATAACGTTATTGTATTAAAATTGCAGTAAATCTGTGTCGGGTCTCGGGTCTGATCACCTGTTTCTTGCTGTCTCTGTGTTGTGTGTTGTGGTGCATGGTTGTTTTGACAGCTCGCCACGTGCGCATATGTCAGCATGATTGTTTCCCCGCCCTCCTTGTTATCTGCTCGCCCCTTGTTTCACACCTGGTTCTGGTCTTCTCATTAGCTTCTCCTTATAGCTCCTCGTGTTTCTCTGCCTTTTGTCAGATTGTTGTGATTATTCCCTTGCTCTGACTGTCTATGTTAGTATCGTTTACCTGCCCTGTCTTGTCTCGTCCAGGCTCCAGTGCTCGTAGCTGTTTGTTGTATCTCCCGCACCTCTCTGTGCGTGCAGGAACCCGTGGGCGTCCTCCGGCATCCGCCTACCCTGGGACTCTGCGGTCTCGTTGTTGGGCTGCTCAGCCTCTCGCTCGGATTAGCAAGCTGCTTTCCCCCCATCTGGGTGGTTGGGAGTTCCACGTCCACACTGACTGTCCGCGAAGGCACTCATTGCCCGCGGTGATTTCTCTGTTCAATAAAGCCTCTGTTGTACCCGCATCTGAATCCAGCCTCGTTTCTCCGACAGAACAATCTGACCACAGATGGATTCAGCGGGATCAGATCCGCTTCGTTCTGCTCTGGTGCAACAGGGAGAAACAAGGTCGTCATGAATCTCCTCAAGCCTACTACAGCCGACTCAGACGAGCATACTTCGGAACTCGCAACGAACCTGACATGGAAGATGATCTGAACTTCAAAACTCTCTTCCTGAGAAACCTTCATCCTGGGGTAAGCCACCATCTTGGCGTCCTTGCATGTCCGCGAACAATGAGTGCTCAACAGTTGCGAGACTTGGCACATAAGGCCTACGGCAAACAAAAGATGACTCAGAAAAGGGCGCCAAATCCACAGCAGTTATTGACTTCAACACTCAAAGTCAGGGGCTGGCTCTAGAGGGCGCCCAACATCAAGACCATGCCAAGCCGCCACCCAAAGAGTGGAATGCACTCCCCGATCTAAACAGAGGAACAACCGCTGGGATCATATTGAACTCTCACCTCAATTCGCCACTGATGATCTGCTCACCCTCCAAGCTTCGGATCCGACACTGCAAACTATTGCAGCCCACCTGTCAGACCCATTAACTCATCCCATTTCCACCTCCGACCTAGCCACTTCCTATGACCTTCGCACGCTCAACTCTATCAAGCACATGTTGCATCTCAAAGACGGTGTTCTCACATGTGTCCCTGAGCCCCTCACTGCGCCAAAGCTTGTAGTCCCTCAGGGCCAAAGGGGGATAATGCTGACACACGCCCATGATTCACCATGCGCTGGACACCATGGCACCAAGGCCACCTACGAAACGCTCAAGCAAGTAGCATACTGGCCTGGCATGCAGCAAGACGTGGCGGAGTACGTAAAAGGATGCCTGGTGTGTTGCCAGTTCCAATCGGCAAATCCAAACCACCAAGCACCACTGCAGCGGAAAGGAATTACCTTCTCATGGTCGGACCTCCAAATAGATTGGGTAGGACCCCTACCATGATCAACACGGGGTAACAAATACTTCCTCACCGTGGTTTGCGAATTCACAAAGTGGGTAGAGTGTCTCCCAGCTCCCAATGATACAGCAGAAACAACAGCCTGCCTTTTGATGAACCACATCTTCTCAAGGTTCGGACTGCCCTTAAGGGCCAACTCTGACCGAGGAACCCACTTCACCGCCGAAGTCATGAAGGAAGTGTGGAAACTCCTGGGTATACAGGCCAAGCTCCATATAAGCCATCACCCAATTTCCTCAGGTCAAGTGGAACGAACCAACAGGACAGTGGTCAGCATGTTGAAGAAGTACGTGTCCGCCAATCAAAAGGATTGGGATATTAAGCTTCCTCTGGTACTGATGGCCGTCAGGGCCACCCCTCACCGGTCTACCGGAGTACCCCCGTTCGAGATGATGACGGGGCGACAAATGACACTACCGTTACACCTGCTGTACCAACCTGGTGACCTAAACCTCGTCACCGCCTATACCACTCACCAATACCTGGAAGAGTTGCACCAACACCTGAGAACAACTTTCGCCTTCGCGCAACAACAACTCCAAAGAAGTGCGGAAGGTCGAAAAGCCTACTATGACCAAGTCAACCAAATTGAGGCAACCCAAGCCGAAATCGTCGGAAACCGATGGCTAGTCAACACCCCAGCGCCTACAGCTACCCTCACCTACGATCGACACGACACTGCCACGTGCATTATCCTGCCCAACCAAACTTTATGGATCAATGTCCCTAAGGGCTCGAGCCTCCCCATTGACGATTTGGCGTTGTATCACCTTACCGACGATGAGTATCAGGCCGAACTCTAGATTTCTGTTAATACAGCCTTAGAATCAGTGTTAGTGATGGAGATGTTGTTTGTGTCTTGTGTGTGCCTGTTCTCTCTCTCTCTCTGCCTCTTGTTCCAGTGCCTCACCGAGCAAAAGGGGGATATATGTAGGATCTCTATCGAACAGACACGAATAAACCCTTGGCCACCTCGTGAGCCATTGAACAACCACATTCCAAAGAAACAAACTAAAGATTCTCCTCTGCAGCCATCTGCGGTTGTAAAACTAATTAATGATCAGCATAACGGCCAATTGTCTGGACCGGCCTTCCTGTCAAGGCCTGGTCCTTATCCCTCAGGGGATCGGAACTGCTAAAACCCTAACTCAATCACCAGGAGAGAAGAAACTCCCTCTGTCTGAAGACCCTCCAAGGACCAGATGGGCAGTGTAACTTTGACCAGCTTCAGTATAAATCGATAATCCAATAATCAAGAAAGACAGATTTACAGCGCCATCGTCTGAGCGGGAAAATCAGCAGACCTACACCGCATGACTTTCTTGACCCTTTTTCCATACATTCCAGTAAGACGCATGTTTCTCTCGGCAGACAAAGGAACACGCGAACTCACATAGATGATTTCAAAAGACAATCATTTAAAAGTATAAAAGGGCAACTATATTCACAAATAATATGTTTTATGTCTTATATATGCTTGATGTGTTTCATGTAATCGGTGCAACTTTAATCAATGTTTTATAACCCCTTTTAGCAGATAAAGCTATTAATATGTGTGTAAGATATGTGAAGTTTTGTATTGAATGAAAACTTGTGATAATTGCAGAACATTGAAATGAATGAAAAGCTGTTATTTTGAACAGTGTGTGTTGTACGACACTTTATAGAAGTTATTAACAAAACCTGCAAAGACATTTCCCCACGTGATAAATTGAACAGCATGTTAATTTATGCACGAAAAAGGAACCACACAGGGCGTAGCTCCGCCTTGCAACAAGTCGATTGGAAGACCGCGTCGTGGGACGGACCAAATCGACTCAATCAAAACTCCAATTTCCGAACAGATTCTTGCTCTTTCGCCTTTGTTTGATCGCGCTCCAACTTGCGCTCACTCGCCACACCATCACGCGATCGGGTCATCGAGAACTCCAAACACTTCGTTGAAACTTCGCAACTGCAGAAATCTTCAAAGTCTTGCAAACTCAGACACTCTCAGACGAACTTCGAGGCTCCAACGTAACCAGGCAACCAACCCTTCACCACCGAGGGCTCTCCCAAAAGACATCATCCAAACGACAGATCGGCAACCAATCAGAAGCACCGGGATTCCCTGAGACAAGCCACCGAGGAAACCCCGCTCAGCTTTCACCAAAGTGCAAGTAAACAAACAAAGCTTCATCTCTTGCTGAACTGGTGCGAACTGATCTTAAGCAGTAAAGATAAGACAGATCTCTGCTTTGTGATTCTCTCAGGTTGCGATCTAAGAACTAGTAACAAGTACTAGAACTTTAGGGCTTCGGTCAAACTCCGTTAACTCTCATCCTCTGAACTGTATGTGTGTGTGTGCGTATGTGTGTGTGTGTGTGTGTGTGCTTTTGGTAGTTTTAGTTCCATGTAACCTAGATTAGCAAATAAATTCTTGTTTCATTATAAGAATCATTGTCTTGTGTTGTGTATTTTAAAGTTAAAACTTTGCCCAGATCTTGTTACCTTGCTCATAGTTAACACAAATACCAATCTTGTATTATTATCGTTGGCCACGGAGTAGTACAAACAGAATTGGTAAGATACACTAAATTCTACTAGACGCTAGATGAATAGTTGATGAAGTGTAAGCTATGCATTTTGAATCAGTTTAATCAGGTTGACTCTGAATCTTTAGATTCGAATTCCCCTCTCAAAAGAGTTGATTTCCTTACATATTACACAGCATATGACTGTTGAATGTATCTTTTTAAACATACAGTGATCAAGGTAGTATATAGTCCATAGGGACATTGAGTTATTTTATGTAACTTGTGTATGTAACTGCTTTAGTTAGAAAAACAACATTTAAGGGGAAACTGTGTACCAGGGACGGGCAGTTTTGAGAGTAATCAGACATCTACCATGTAATGTGGAGCGATGTGCATGTGTTATGGGGTGATGTGCACTGAGTAACATGATTGGCTTAGAGTCTAAGAATCATTGTCTTGTGTTGTGTATTTTAAAGTTAAAACTTTGCCCAGATCTTGTTACCTTGCTCATAGTTAACACAAATACCAATCTTGTATTATTATCGTTGGCCACGGAGTAGTACAAACAGAATTGGTAAGATACACTAAATTCTACTAGACGCTAGATGAATAGTTGATGAAGTGTAAGCTATACATTTTGAATCAGTTTAATCAGGTTGACTCTGAATCTTTAGATTCGAATTCCCCTCTCAAAAGAGTTGATTTCCTTACATATTACACAGCATATGACTGTTGAATGTATCTTTTTAAACATACAGTGATCAAGGTAGTATATAGTCCATAGGGACATTGAGTTATTTTATGTAACTTGTGTATGTAACTGCTTTAGTTAGAAAAACAACATTTAAGGGGAAACTGTGTACCAGGGACGGGCAGATTTGAGAGTAACCAGACATCTACCATGTAATGTGGAGCGATGTGCATGTGTTATGGGGTGATGTGCACTGAGTAACATGATTGGCTTAGAGTCTTATCTGTCCTTCAATGTATCTTTTTGCATATTATAAAAAGTGGGCAGTGAGGCTATGTGTTATCTTCTTTGCACACAGACTAAAGCTGTGTGTAAACCAGATCATTCTCTGCAGAGAATTAAAGTAAGACAAAGTCAAAACTGTTTGGTTTTTTATTCTCAGTCTCTACAAATTTTGATTGAATTAGAATTTCCACGACAAACTCCGGCAGCAAGAGGAGGCAGAGAGATGCACAAAGGCTGTCTCGCAGTCCAAACAGGAACAGTGGACTAATTGGGAAAATCTGGAGCAACGTAAACTCACCTGGAAGGATCTTTGGGAGATGGAAGGAAGCAGATTGAGCTTCATCATCAGAGCCACCTACGATGTTCTCCCCACACCCAAGAACCTAAACCAGTGGATTGGAGAAGATCCATCATGTCCTCTCTGTCAAACCCCAGCAACGCTAAGGCATATCCTCGTAGGCTGCAAGTAGTCTTGTAGTCTTTCCCAAGGATGTTACACCTGGAGGCACAATCAGGTTCTAAGACAACAGGCGATTATCCTGGAAGGAAGGAGAACCACCACCAATGCCCTCTCTCCTCCAACAACTGGATTCTCAAAAGCCACCGCCTTCGTTAAGAGCAGGACAGCTTCCAGTAAAGCCAAATACAAAAATGGAAACAACCCTGCTGGACACGGCCCGGGACTGGAAAATGCAGGTTGATCTGGACCAGAAGCTCAGCTTTCCACCTGAGATAATTACAACCTACCTCAGGCCAGACCCGATACTGTGGTAAACCTCACAAAAGTCCTTGTTCATCATGGAACTAACTGTGCCATTGGAGGCTACTATTGGTGAAGCAAATGAACGTAAAAGGCTGAAGTATTCAGACCTATCAGCCGAAGCAGTACAACGGGGCTGGCGAACCCAGTTGCTCCCCGTAGAGGTTGGGTGCCGAGGTTTTGTAGCCACGGCAACAACCAGGAAAAGAAGATGAACTCAAATGCTGCTTATTGTCAGACTCTGTTCCATGTTTTGTGTGTTTCGCTCCCCATGTGTTTTCATGCACATATTTGGTCCTTCCTGTTCCTGTCCTTATCTGTTCCAGGTGTCCCCTTTTTAGTTATATTGATCCCAGGTGTGTCTCGTTATCCCATCCCATCGTCATGTCATTAGTATAAATAGTGTTCCCTGTTCTTAGTTCAGCGTCTGGTATTGTTGATGTCTGTGAATGTCTTCCTTCCCGATTTCCTGGTTCCCTTGATGTTATTAAAGTTTGTGTTTGGATTGTACTCCTGGTCTCCTCGTTCCTCTCCATTCATGTTCATACACTCTAAATATGAAAATCAGAAGTTGAGTTGAAGCCTAATTAGATGTGGTTTCATGAATGGCAGGCTCGGCGTGTTACTCTGTTCAGTATGGATTAGACAGCATGTCTCTCTTAAGTCTCATTACAGCAAACCCTTGAGAAACATTCTGTCTGGAATTAAAAGAGTAAATCAAATTTTTGTCTACATGTGGGAGATGTTTCAGGAAATATTTTCTGGAAGAGGATGAATCCATTAGAATGTAGCTGCAATCACTGTCAAGGTGTTTTCATTTAGAGTTTCTATATCAAACTCAAATGTTTTACCACGCTTCAGTCAGAATAAATGCCATGTTTAATTAAGCACCAGAAAACAAGACTGTTCAGGATAGCAGTACATTCTGTACAAAATAATGTACTTACTGTAGTTTCAGAAGTCTTTCCACAGATATTCCAGTGGAACAAAAACTCCAGCAAACAAGGAATAGAAAAAAAAAAGAAAAAAATTAGACATGATCTAAAACATTAAGATGGGTGAGTTGCAACACTGTATGTGTCAGGCTTAGTCCAGAATACCGGACCTAAGAAGTAAGCGGCGCCCCCTCTCCCCGTTTTATTTCCGTTTTTGAAAGTCTTTTGTTTTTTCCCGTTCGTTTCTCCCCGCCCTAATGGAGGAACGAGCTTTGTTCATCGCCATGGCTCAGGCGAGCCCTGACCCGATCGTCTTTGCGAGGGCGTTCGTGCCGCTCGCCCTCGCCAGCTCCCTCGAGGGGGA
>NW_015647941.1:27975-30662 GCF_001515625.1 Sinocyclocheilus rhinocerous | reverse complement strand
TTCGCCAGCTCCCTCGAGGGGGAACCCCTCGTGACGCTGTTCCGGCTCGGGATGACTTTCCATCAGTCCACGGAGCTCCCAGACACCGCCGACCTCGACTGGAAGGAGACAGTCATCCGGTGTCTAGAGAGTCTCCGATCCCGAACTCCTTTCGCCGGCCGTTCCTCAGTCAAGAACGCCGGCTGATCCCGAGTCAAGTCAGCCAGCAGTTCCCGAGTCAAGTTCGCCGGGCCGATCATGTGGCAAGCCCACCGACCGCTCCTGGGGCAAGCCCGCCAGTCACACCTGTGGCAAGCCCGCCTGCCGCCTTCCGGGAGGGGGGAGTTATGTCAGACCCTGTTCCATGTTTTGTGTGTTTCGCTCCCCATGTGTTCCCATGCCCAAATTTGGTCCTTCCCGCTCATGTCTTTATCTGTTCCAGGTGTCCCCTTTTTAGTTCTATTGATCCCAGGTGTGTCTCGTTATCCCATCCCATCGTCATGTCATTAGTATAAATAGTGTTCCCTGTTCTTAGTTCAGCGTCCGGTATTGTTGATGTCTGTGAATGTCTTCCTTCCCGCTACGTGTGATTTCCTGGTTCCCTTGATGTTATTAAAGTTTGGATTGTACTCCTGGTCTCCTCGTTCCTCGCTCCGTGCTCCTCCACAGTAGCAACGTGACACTTATAAAGGTGATAAGGGAGGATGGAAACAGCAGAACCTGTGTCTACTGTGAGCTCAATCAGCACAGGGCTCACTTCCTCAGTTTCAATGGTCACAGTGCATTTTATTTTATCACACAGCGATTTCCCTTCTACTTCAAGTTAATGCACAATTTTGGGAACCTCAATCTCAGGGGCATCAAGTACTTGCACTTTTTTCTCTGAGCCGCAAACCCTTGCAACCTAACAGGTGAAAATAACTATTAGTTAAACAAGATATGAAACAAATCATGCATCCATGCTTCCACAAAACATGCTTGTATAGCTACTGAAATATGATGCTGAGTTAGTAATGTAGTCTAGTAATGATCTGATATGGGAAGTAGGGCTGCACGATAAATCGAAATGGAATCGAGATCGCGATTCGACAGAAGCTGCCGATTGTCATGCGTATCTTTCAGTGAAGGACAGTTCTGTGATCAGCAGTAAATCTCCATCCAAAGGCCAGAGGGCGCTCTCGCGCTAAAACTCCAAATACGCCTCGCAAAAGAATCGCGCATCGCTGCAGCTGAATAAACAGAAGATTCAACTGCTTTCATTGATTCAACGTGACTAATAAACACACGACTACGGCCCGTTAAGCCCAGGGAGGGCTCCTGATCCCCCGTTGAGCCCAGGGAGGGCTCCAGGCCTCGAGTTCAGCCCCGTAAGTCCCCCAAGGATTTTTTTTGGGGGGGTAGTAAGGCTCCAACCGTAGAGGCCAGGGCGGGTTTGGCGGGGTAGTAAGGCTCCAGCCGTAGAGGCCGGGGGCGGGGGCTGGGGCCGCGGCCTCAGAGGCGGCTCCGCCATGGCTTCCTGAACTGTTTGCTGTCTGTCCTGAGGGACCTCCAGAGTGCCCACCCCCCCTCCCCGTTAGGTGTTGTGTGGCGCGAGGACTCGCCTTCCGGGAGGGGGGAGTTATGTCAGACCCTGTTCCATGTTTTGTGTGTTTCGCTCCCCATGTGTTCCCATGCCCAAATTTGGTCCTTCCCGCTCATGTCTTTATCTGTTCCAGGTGTCCCCTTTTTAGTTCTATTGATCCCAGGTGTGTCTCGTTATCCCATCCCATCGTCATGTCATTAGTATAAATAGTGTTCCCTGTTCTTAGTTCAGCGTCCGGTATTGTTGATGTCTGTGAATGTCTTCCTTCCCGCTACGTGTGATTTCCTGGTTCCCTTGATGTTATTAAAGTTTGGATTGTACTCCTGGTCTCCTCGTTCCTCGCTCCGTGCTCCTCCACAGTAGCAACGTGACACTTATAAAGGTGATAAGGGAGGATGGAAACAGCAGAACCTGTGTCTACTGTGAGCTCAATCAGCACAGGGCTCACTTCCTCAGTTTCAATGGTCACAGTGCATTTTATTTTATCACACAGCGATTTCCCTTCTACTTCAAGTTAATGCACAATTTTGGGAACCTCAATCTCAGGGGCATCAAGTACTTGCACTTTTTTCTCTGAGCCGCAAACCCTTGCAACCTAACAGGTGAAAATAACTATTAGTTAAACAAGATATGAAACAAATCATGCATCCATGCTTCCACAAAACATGCTTGTATAGCTACTGAAATATGATGCTGAGTTAGTAATGTAGTCTAGTAATGATCTGATATGGGAAGTAGGGCTGCACGATAAATCGAAATGGAATCGAGATCGCGATTCGACAGAAGCTGCCGATTGTCATGCGTATCTTTCAGTGAAGGACAGTTCTGTGATCAGCAGTAAATCTCCATCCAAAGGCCAGAGGGCGCTCTCGCGCTAAAACTCCAAATACGCCTCGCAAAAGAATCGCGCATCGCTGCAGCTGAATAAACAGAAGATTCAACTGCTTTCATTGATTCAACGTGACTAATAAACACACGACTACGGCAATATACGGTTTATCTGAGTTCTTATTATTATAATTTTCATTAAAATAAAGTATATTTATAATGCAATGCCTTTATCACTGCTTAAATACTATGAAATATATTGCGTGCCTTATTCTGTGTAAGAAACCACATCATCTCA
>NW_015647941.1:20192-25250 GCF_001515625.1 Sinocyclocheilus rhinocerous | reverse complement strand
CATTGAAATTTAAAACATACACAAAAGACACAAAAGAAAAGTAATGGCAAAAATTAGAATAAAGACTTGCTCCAAACAAATTAAATTTGTAACCCCTTTAACCCCTTATATATATTTATATTTTCTATTTAGTTTTGTGACTATTATTGATTGTTTACCTCTTTTTTGACCTATTTAGATTCAAGCTAATAAAGTTAATTGACCCTTACTTGGCTAATATGTGTATAACATTTCTTTTCACCTATTTATTCAATTTGTTTCTAATTGGCTTATTTGATGTAAGAATAACTTTAAATTTGAATACAATTCTTCCAAATGATAACCCTTTGAAATACCTTTTTCCACCCTCGTTTTCCAGAAAAAGAAAATATATATTTATATATATAACCAAATAATTAGATTAAATAAAATACAGTAGAATTTAAAAGTAAAAAAAAACAATAGAAAAATGAAAATCACAACAAATCAAATTAACTGCTCACAATAGCAGACTCAATGTGAATTAGGAATCCACTAAATCTCAGTTCCAGTTCAATGCTGCTTACACGAGATCCTTCTTCCGCAATTGAATTTCTGAGCAACGTTCAGTCAGAAAGGGAGGAAAACATACACACAATCCTACCACTTGGTTGATTCCTTGATCCACAAAGCTCGGTCCTTATATGGGCATGGCTCGCCAGTTCCTGCATGCAATGACGGCTGTAACGCGAAGCAGGGACAGTTCAAGTTCAAAATCTTCCTCAGAAATCGGTTAATGTCCAGGAAACGTGCAGCATCCGACAAGAGAATTCGATTTTTTTTCAGTTATGAAATTTAGAAAGGCAAACTTCAGGCCTGTATCTTCCCCGTAGCATTCACGCTAGAATTCACCCGTGGTCATTAACTAATGACGTTCAATCCACACTTTTATCTCAAATTCTTATTTATCATGTATTTATCTGATACAACTGTTAGTTTGTTCATTCAAATTCTATTTTTTCTATTCTTTTTCAGGATCGCATCAGCTGCTTCTCTCTCGGAAAAAACGTTGCATCATCTCTGTCCCGGCTCCACCCGTTATCTGAACAAATAATTGATTTCAAAGGTCTTATCTCTTCTATCCACTGTATTGCTAATAATAGTGCAATCATTTCCCCTGTATAAACTGATAACTCATCACTGATCCTTTTCCTTACTGGTAAATGAAACTCTGCAACAGTAAACGCTATAAAATTGGATACCCAAACTCTCTTTTTATCCCATTCATTCTTTTTATCATTCCCCATACTTGACTTATTTCTGTTTCCCTTCCCACTGTTACAAAACTTCCTCCAAAACTTTGTATATTTGATGATTCTCCTTACATTTGCTTGCTTCCTTTTATATTCAATAAAATTCTGAAAACTATGATTCTTTTTTAACATTTTAAAAGCTTTATTTCGAGATTTAATTGCTTGATCACATTCTTTTGTCCACCATGGTACAATCTTCTTTTTTTTCTTACCTCCCTTCTTTGGAATAGTCTGACTTGCTGCTAACAATATAGCATTACAAATATCATTATTAACCTTATCAACCTCTTCTTTAACTTCAATTCTTTCCATTTCTTGTTCACTAATACTCCTAAATGCCTCCCAATCTGCATTTTCAAAAAACCATTTGTCTACTCCTCCTGTATTACACTCTTCTACACATAAATTTACTTCAATCACTATAGGATAATGATCACTCCCTATAGTCGTTTCTCTAAACACCTCCCATAAGCATATACCCGCCAGTGAATTTGAAACAAGTGTAAGATCAATAGCTGCTTCTGTTCCTGTTCTTACATTAATCCTTGTTCCCCTTCCATCATTTAAACATACTAAATCCTTAATCTCCATTAATTCTTCAATCACTATTCCATTCCCATCATTACAATTGTCCCATAACGTGCTATGAGCATTAAAATCTCCGCAACATATGATTTTCCCTTCTAAACGTACAATCAATTCATCCAATACCTCTCTAGTGATAATCTTTTACATGGATTATAAAAATTTATAATTTTAACATTTCCTTTTTTTTCCAATACTTCTATTATTATAAATTCCAACTCCTTTCCTTTCCCTAAAACCTTATATTGTATTCCTTGTTTTACAAATATTATACACCCTCCCCCACTATCTTCCTCTCCTGGTTTCTTTTTAAACCCTTTTATAGAACCTTTAAACTCTTGACCATTTGCTAACAAGCTTCTTGCATTCCATTGTACAATATTCAAGTTGTCTTATCACCTGCATCTCCCGACTTCCCATCAACTTCCAGCCTTTTATTGATATTTTCCCAAGACATGTTGTTTATACCCAAAAATTTTTCAGCTCCCTTCACAATTATTTTAATTTTCTCTGTTTTGTGTCTGACTTGGACTCCATACAATTAATTACATAAGCAATGAACAAAATCAGCCTATCCACTGTCAGATTTGTGCTGCTTTCCACTGCTTGATCAACCTCTTGTCTCGAGATGTCCTTATCTTTGTCAGTATCATCACTTCTCCTTTGCTCTTGGACCTTCTTCACTGCCTCTGCATAACTTACTGTATGTTGTTTACCACTTTCACTTGTTCAATTTCCACAGCTCTCTTCCTTACATTACATCCACTGTATGTTACCCTAGGTTGCCCCCAGCAATTACAGCACTTGTCTTGTACCTTCTCTTCACAATTTTCAATTCTATGATCACCTCCACACTTAGGGCATCTTTGTTTTCCTTTGCACACCGCTGCTATATACCCATATCTCTGACATCTATAACAGCGGAGTGGGGGAGGAATATATGGCCTCACTGCAAAGCTCATATATCCAATTTTGACTCTTTCTGGAACCACTGAATCCTGAAACTCCAAAAGAATTGATAAACCCTTCCCCATTCATTGTTTTTTGCAACCTTTCTATTGTACTCACTTCACCTCCAGAAATACTTTGTTTGAGCCTTTCTAGATCTTCTTCATTCGTCTCTTCCTTCCTTTCATTCACTTTTTTCTTGCAAACATTATCAATTTTTAGTGCTTTTTTTTAGCTTTATTCCTTCCACTCCCACCGTTCTAAGTTCCTTCTTCATTGTTTCTCTTTCATTAAACTACTTTTGACAAACACATACGTGTTCCACTGACTCCTCTTGTGGCAAACATAGAAATTATGATTATAATTTGTGTACCCCCCTTAAAAAAATGTAGAGATGCATGTCAGGTTTTGTTTTATTTACTGTTATTTTATTTACAACTATTCATTTATTTTGATTCAAGGGCATTGTGAAAAACACATAGCACCATCAGGCACAAGTGGGGCAGCTAGAAAATTTTCGGGATCCCGAACATTCTGCGGTGAGCAAGAAAGAGAGAGATGTGCCGTGTTTGTGCTCCGTTTTGTTTTCGCTTGTTTTGTTTATTAAAGATTAACCTGATCTTCATTTCATTACGCTTGTCTATGGTCTCGTATTTCAAGTGTGCAACACTCCTGTTGGATGTTTATTTATTCATTTTAAAGTTTTATTCAACATGTGACCAACCCTTAATCTTGATAAAATATTTTCCTCTTTGGTGCTTCTTTTTGATATCCTCACTGCTCCTACTTCTCGCTGTATTTTATAAAGATGACGTCCTGTGTTTCCCGTATCCCATTTTTGTTGCCACTCCTTAATGATATATGCTTTAATTATTGCTTTTGCTTCAAAATTGATGTTCAATTTCTGAACAAATTGTTCTTTGAGCCTGTTCATAGGAAGTAACTGAAGTGAATCGTGAAAACTTTAGTTTCCGGGCTGATGAGACCAGATGCACAGCCAAAGTTTGCTGACCGTCGGAAGTGTCGAAGTTTGCCGAGGATTAACGTTGATGCTCATGAAGGAGTTTACGATACTTTGCAAGCCTGAGGCACATACTAGAAATATGCTTATATAGCTTACGAATGTTATTAAATAAAATTTTATTAAAACCTGCAAAATCCATTCTGTAGAGAGATGTAAATTAATTGTACTATAGTTTATTGTATATGCAGATTATATTTTAAGTTGTTACACAAAATAAAGCAGTTTATAAGGTTTATCTCTCTATATACTTTAGACATGTAGAACATATCTGCATTTCTGCATCAATGTATGTAATGTGTGCTGTAGGTGCAAAACTTTTAGTAATCTTATCCAAGATGTAGATAATCTTATCCCCGGTGACCGATATTTGAACTGCCTCCTCTCAACCTGCTCAAAATTTTAAACTCACAATGAGAGTTTGCTCCCGAAGCAAGAGATTCTCCCGAATACGTGCAGAGGATGCTTTCTCCTCTAATTGATCCCGGATCATCTTATCCGTGCGATCGCCGAAGTTACAGTGTAGACTGAGTTCACGTAAATCAACAACAAAATACTTTGCTGATTCATCCGGCCGTTGAGCGCGTTGTCTGCATTTGTGTCGGTCGACTACAACATTTGTAGCAGGCTGGAAATGTTCTTCTAAAGCTTTGAAGGCATCAGCAACAGTCGACATGTATTAGGCAGTGTGTAGAAAACTTTCAACCCCTCAGCTCCCATGCACCGTAGTAAAACGGCCCGCTTCCTCTCCTCCAGCCACCAATCTCCCATTGCATCGATGGCGATAAGATGCTGCCAAGTATGAATCAGTACCGAGGGCTGACCCATGTATGGCATGAACAAAGCAGGTGTAGGTAAACTGAGTGCTGCCATCCTCGTCGCCAAGTCCTAGTTTACCACGGGATGTCAATCCCGTGGCAAAAACAGAGAAACATTGTAGAAACATGTTGTACCTTATTATAATTAGTACTAATAAAAATAAAAAAAACTCAGCAGTAACAAGCATGCAGTAGCTCAACACTTCGTCTCTCCCTTTATTCTCTTTTACCTCTACACTCCAGGGCCCGTATTCACAAAACATTTTAAGGCTAAAAGTAGCTCATAACTTTCCGATTTAGGAGAAAATCTTAAAAATAATGGGCGTGTCAGTCCTAAACTTAAGACTCCTACATGTTTGCTCTAAGAGTATTTCACAAAGCGTTTTAGCTCTAAAACTAGCTCCTAAATCTGTGA
>NW_015647941.1:12392-19819 GCF_001515625.1 Sinocyclocheilus rhinocerous | reverse complement strand
CACCATGCGACTCCTCCCATCAAAACTATGAAAGACAGGCTGTTCTACAGGTGCTAGAGTTCAGGGCCCGTATTCACAAAACATCTTAAGGCTAAAAGTAGCTCATAACTTTCCGATTTAGGAGAAAATCTTAAAAATAATGGGCGTGTCAGTCCTAAACTTAAGACTCCTACATGTTTGCTCTAAGAGTATTTCACAAAGCGTTTTAGCTCTAAAACTAGCTCCTAAATCTGTGAAACGTTAAGAGTAGTGAAGAGGACTCCTAAGTCACTAAGACCAAGTCACAATCTGTCCTAAAATGGCTGTTGCCGGCAATCTGCCTCTGAGCGTAAACATTTTAGAAAAGTTTGACGATAATGAGCTTTTAAAAAGGTATCGCCTTAATGAAAACAACAGTCATAATACCCTTGTGATTAACAAGTTGGGCAAGAAGTAACAGCTATTCTTGTGTCCAGTTTGGTTTTCTTTTACGTTTACACGCCTTACTATCAGCCATGATTGTTCTACTCTGTTAATTAAAAGGCTGTTTATATGCATATCCGCTAATTGTTTACGAGGAACACACATGTAAGAGGCTGACAATTAACTGAACATACTTGTTTAATTAGTGACACTTATGCCGAGTTCACACTGCACGATTTTCAAACTTGTCGGATTGCCGTTGTTTTCACACTGCGTGACTATCTGGGGTAGCATTCAGTTGCTGCTGTGTTCACATTGCACGATGGATCGGCGACAGGGGGTCCAATACGGTACGTTTCACAACAAAACAAACGCGAGAAGTGATAAGGAAATAACGCGAAAACCCACATGCGTCAGACCGGAGTTCTCGAGCGAGACTGGAATTGTTTAAAAAATATATATATATAGCCCGCAAATTGTCTGTGAGCTGATTTCCAGCTACAAGGAGAAACAGAAAAACAGATTATGCAGGAGGGAGATGCAGGGAACAGGGATTGGGTGTTCTGCAAAGAGAGTTGGAGGTAAATAATTTTGCAGTAACTGTTATGCTGATGTTGTGGCTGATCAAGCAAATGTTCAACGAGGTCATCCCCACCCTTACTCTTAGCTTAAGACTTCTCTCTATTCCTTAGTTAAAGTTTGTCTCAGCAGCTTTGTGAATAGGTTTTAAGAGAAAACTCTTAGCTAAAAACTTTTACCTCTATTTAGGAGAACTATTAGTGGTAAGATAAAATGTTTTGTGAATACGGGCCCAGGTTATTAGTGACACCTTGTGGCAGAGCATTTTAACCTAGCAAAACATTTTAAGCCAACACAACAGTTTATTAATAAATTATTAATAAAAATGGCTTTTTGATGGCACCTATTTGAAAATTTGCTCTGACATTTTCGCAGAGAATAGCCTTACCTCTGCCAGTTCTTCTGGAATTTGCTGCTGGCTCTGATGGCTCTATAGTGGTTAACCATGAGATATAATTTGTTTTGAATAATCTAATGGGCAATCTGTGGTTTTATTAATCTATAATTTGTTCAAGAGCGAATAGTTTTGACAGAGGGCAAAGTTTTATAGCTTTATATTTTTATATAACTTTAATGCTGTATCAGAGTGCTGCCTTTGTACTTTTGACTGAATTGGTTAGTAATAATAGTAATAATAATAATATTTAATAGTAATAGTAATAGTAATAATAACAGTATTTGGTATTGAGAAATGGTCTTTGTGTTATTGATGGTGATTTTGGTTGCATTGTTTCGCCATCAGATGGCGACAAGAGATTGACTTTACGAGTGAGTCAGAATAAAATACTTTTATATTGAAAGGGACTGAAACAAGGTTGTAAACAACCTTGTAAGATGCAACCAACAAATGCATTGACCAATGTTATTATGGGAAATCCCTTACCAATTAAAAGAATACTACGACAAATATATTTTCCTCAGCAAACATTCAAACTGTTTTAATATGAATATGAGATAGGTCTGAAGAATGAATGCTGTATCAGATGCAGGTAATCACACTTGGGCTCCTCTTTTAAACTGTCAAATTGAGATTAGAATCTGTGGCGGAATTAAGTAGTTCTGCACACAAAAGGGTTTTTAAGACACTCCGTGGTTGTCTCTTTTATTTACATACTTGCCGCTGAACTGTTGTATAAATGCAATTTCACACTCGTAGCCGTGCAATATGACTCTGTATCAGCCGTGCTACACGGCTACGACAGACAAGTGTGATATTGCTCATGTTATGTTATGTTATGTTTAGCCATGTCTTGAATCCCCACTTTAAGTGGTTAAGTCGGGAAACAATAACAGTCATTGGATTCAGGAAATAATAATCATTGAAGTATGTTGTTAACACCAGCATTTGCAACCATGGTTGGCTAATTATGCTTTTGGGGAACACACACCAGACTAGCACAGTAAATAAGACTATTGTTCTTATCTAAACTACTGGTGTTACAGTTTAGGTATTAGATGCATTACTTCCGAGATAATGTGTTCATTCTCTGCAATACTACATACTCTGTTTGTAGCAATCATTAAATATGTAATTTACTCTAAACACAAGAAAAAAAAAAGCTTAAAGTAAAAAAAAAACAACAACACACAAAATATATTTTTTTCATTGCTAAGCAGGTTTATTCAAGTAGTTTGCTATATTGTTTCCCAATATAACTCCTTGAACAAAGAGAAAGACAGACAGTGTAGACATTTAATTCCATTTATGGTCAATTTTAGTCATATCGATCCAATAATGTAGAAGAATATAGTTTGGTGTATACTGTTTTGAAAGCACTTCCTCTATAACATTAAAACAATAAATGTATACAGATTACAGAGATTTCTAATTTTCTCTGCATTAATTAATTTGAATTAATGCACAGGCAATAAATGAATTAATTTGTACTGCCTGGGTTAGATTTAGTAGTTTTTCCAAAGTCCTTTTTCATAAGTGATATTTTTTATTTAAATATCTGCAATATCATTGTTTTACATGTATATGTTTAAATACAAGGAAGTGCTTTCAATTTCAATTTCAATTTCTTTGTCATTCACACAAAGTATTTTGATAGAAATGCAGGATCTTTCAATCATCATGGTTACTGAGTTTTCTTAAAGACCCATGGTGACTGCTGCAGAGTGTTGGAAGTCCAAAGATCTGCGCCTTCTACGTCTATATCCAACCTCGCATGACTGAAGATGACAGACAAGAAAATACATTTATCATTAAATACATGGTTTCTACAATGCAAATGCTGTTGAATGTGTTTTCTTTTAGAAAGACCTGTCATAAAAAGTTCATTATTTACTTGAAGGTTACTGTCAAAGCAATGAGTGGACCACTCAAATTTACTGTCCAAACATACCTGTGCACATCTTCCATTCTTTACAAGGCAGAGATGAACTTGACAGTGCAGGAAAATGCGGTCAGAGTTTCCTGAGAAGGTGAACATCCTGAAGGAGAAATGGCTTGTTGTACCATTACCATTCTGAAGAACCTCCACTGTGCCATCTTCAGGGTTGGGGCATCTAGGAAGTTTTAGAAAGGAAGGCAATAGAGGGCAAATTATTGCATGGCATGATCAAGCATATGGTACAACAGTTTTGCTGTACTCACTTTCTAAAATTGTGACAAATTTAGTCAATTAAACATGAAAACATCAAGTCACTCACTCTCTAATGATTAGACTCCAACGAATAGCATGGTCAATATCATTAACAGGTGTTGCCCAGCAGTTGTCCAGAACTGTTGCGATTTGACTTCTATCCACTCCTAACACCTCAACAGCCACATATATCTGCTGGTTCACTTGTATTTCCACCTCTCCTTCATATGGGCTAGTAAACTGTGCATCATGGTAGGGAACCATGTGGATCTCGTATCTGCCCTGGCCAGGAACCTCCTGACTTATCACACTGGGGGCAAAAATTTAAAAATATCAGCAACCGTGACATACATAATTGGTAATGTGATAGTTGATAGCTTATGTTGATAGCTCATGGCTCATGCCTTACTAAACTCATTCTACCAACCTTTCACTTACCAGCCCTGGGCCTTAGGCACTGTCACAACACCAAATAAGCAGAACAGCAGACTTACTATAACCACTCTAATCTTAATCAAAACCCTAATCTCATGTTGCATCTGGTGGAAATTCTCTGTCAAGTCCAAAATTAGATAACTGATTTTGTAGGTAATAAGCAGCATCTGTCATGTTCTAAAGGACAGACATGTTAACTATTGGAACTTGAATGTTGTCATTCCAAATGGTTAAAAACACGAAGATTTACCAAAATCACAGTAATGCTTTGTCTCAATCACTTCAATTAGAAAACTATTCACTGTCTAAATACTACACACTTGTATTCAGAAGGTACTGAGTGGCCTTACCCGCCTTCAGCTCGGATGCCCATGGGCATAGATATTTTCTGGATCAGAGGATATGCACAAAAAAATGTAATATTCATCCATCTTGCTCTTGAAATGATGCTCTGATCATTGCTTCTCAAGTTAGACTGAATGGCATTTTGGTAGATGAAGTGAGTCCTGTTGCTCTATGAGGACATGAATAAATCTCAAGCTACAGGTCAACTTACTAATCGTACATATCAAAACATACATACATACAGCTCTAGTGAAACAAAAATGGAAGGATAATTACTGTCAGAGAGGTATCACATATGTGGTCTTCATTGTCAAAATTAAACACAAGTCTGCCATCCTCAAGGGTCCCTCTGCAGCTTGGGTCATTTAGGTGAAGGGTCTCAGCAGAAAAACCAGATTCAAAGAGCTGGCAGCGGGACAGAGAAATTGAGCCAGTGCTACTGGCACAGGACTCCACAGCATCTGAGCAGATAAAGGATTCAAGAAATATAATTATTTTTTTTAACATGTACTTTTTGGCATTTTTGCTTTTATTTTTTATAGGACAATGGGGTGGTGGCTGGGACTTGAATTTTGACATCACTTGAACCATGCTATACATCGAAGTGCTGCCCATGGGGCTATCAGCTCTGAGATCTGGTTAAAATTTTGGGGATATTATTTTCTCAATACCTTAAGACACGTGAAGACACATCTTCTCTGAGAGTGTTATATTATGCTAATGGCATGCTGTATACTAATGTGCTAACAGAGAGCACGCTGAAACTCTTTTAGAAAAGTCTAATTTAAAGCACGACCTCTGCAGCCAATAAAAACAGTGCTTCTGTACAAATTCATTGAATTAAACAATGAATGTTAAGATAAAACCTTAGTCAGGATAGACCCCATATTATTCCATCTATAACTCAGGAGGCTGTTCAAAACCTGGCCATGCCACAAAGCACCACTCACATAGTTTAACTTTAAATGACAATTTTTGTCCCAAATCATTGTTAATGTGCATAATGACTTCACCCCAGGCTGGAAGATTGAGTGTGTGCATTTGAATATTAGCATTTTTCAGTGCAATGTTTATTTATTTTTTTCTCTGTGGCTTTAATAAAGTCTGTATTCTTTATATACTATTTTCTGTTTTATTTTTGCTGTAGTTTTTATTGACTTTGTTCACCATTGTTAAGGCTTGTACAAGGCTTGTCTTACTACTAGTGGAACTAATAAACTAGTGGAAATTTTTTGGACAAAGATCTTGTTGCACATTTAAGAGACAATTTCTGTTCACCTTGTTACAGTGTTAATGCATTCCAGTGATCTTTCTATCACAACAGCTGCATTTGCATATTGCACTATTGAATATTGCATTTAACAAAAGTGAAGGGTGTAGAGCAGGGGTGTCCAATCCTGCTCCTGGAGGGCCAATGTCTTGCAGAGTTTAGCTCCAACATGCTTGTCTGGGAATTGCCTGAAGACCTGGATTAGCTGATTCAGGTGTGTTTAATTAGGGTTGGAGATAAACTTTTCAGGACAGTGGCCCTCCAGGAGCAGGTTTGGGCACCCCTGGTGTAAAGCCCAACTAAAGGAAACTAATCACCATTATGGTGACTTCAAACTAAAGTATTATTTTCAATAAAACATTGTTAAAGCAACAAAATAACAATGCTAAAACATTCACTAGAGCTAATCCTCTATTAATTCACAATGATAACGTTTCTACATGTATGAAAGAAATTAAGGCAGTAGTATCAATAAGCTTGGACGTTATCGGTTCTGCTTTTGGTGCTGGACAAATTAAGATAATACTTTTAAACATTAAAAATGCCTGCATTTACAAATAGATGTTTTATATTTGTTTGTTTGTATAATAGTGATTGGTTCATTCCTTGCTAAATATGCTTCTTTGCAAGACCTTTGTATGATGACAGGTTGGTCCTCTCTGCATAGCTTTGTCAGGTTTTACAATCTTGAATTTGCAAATTAATAATAACTGATTATTGACTCTCACATGGCTAATGTATGACACCTGTATGTCACTGTAATCTGTTTACCTTGATTACAATCATCATAGTGCAAAGCTTTTGTTTCCACTATAATTTACTGATTGATCATTAATTACTTTTTTTACTACTCTGCGCGGCTCCCCTGACATGCTCTGGTGTCCCGCAGGGGAGGTGCGCCACACACGTTGAAAACCAATGGCCTACAACTATTCGATTATGAATATTTGAGTTTTGCACTTTCTTAATATGTAGCAAGAGAGAAACCAGAGATGCATGTTACACTTTTTTTTGCATTTAACATTTGTAACTCTGTGTTTGTTCAGTGTGTGTGCTATTTATCTTTTCATTTGTTTTTTTAACATTCTTATTACACAATAATCAAAAGTTAAATATCAAAACATAATTATCTATGATTTTTTTCTGTACATAGTAGAGCTGTAAACGGAATAAAACAGTGTTTCTGTGTGATTAGTTATTTTATAATATTGTTTTAACAAAGTAATTTTAACAAATAATATTATGGCTATATTTATATATTTGATGTATTGACACCAATATGATTAATTAATTAATTAATTAAATTGTCTAAGAATAATATGAGTAATTATAGCCATTCAACATTACATATTAAAGCAAAAGACTTCAATCCTCTTCCTAGAGACCCATTGTCCTGTAAAAAGTTTATTTCCAACCTGCTTCAACACACTTGCTATTTTCAAGCAATCCTGAAGTCCTTGGTGAGCTGGTCCAGGTGTGTTTGTGCCAGGGTTATGCTTCAGTGCATAGTGGTGCTCATTGGTCTCCTAGGTTAAGTGGTTCTAAATTAGTTGACACCTGTTTCTGTTCTTGTTGATTACCCTGTTGGTGTATTTAAGATCTCAGGCTACGTCCACACGAAGCCAGAGCTTTCCCTATCCAATCTTTTTTTCCCCTCGTCTCAAGAAATATCTGCATCCACACGAAACCACGAAACCGACACAAAACAATGTAGTATACATGCCAGTCCAGTATGTGGCGCTGTAATTCTGCCACAGAGATACACTAAAAATGGAGAAGAAGACTTGGACTATGCGCATAAACCTTGC
>NW_015647941.1:0-12332 GCF_001515625.1 Sinocyclocheilus rhinocerous | reverse complement strand
ATTTATCCACTCTGGGACCCGGTTTCAAAAAATATCGGTTTCACTCTCCCAAAACGCTGGATCCGTGTGGACGAAACGCCTATACGATACAAAATCTATGCGTATACAGCTAAACGCGTTTCCGTGTGGACCGGGCCTCAGTTTTCCTAGTTTCTTTGTCTGATATCATTTATGGTAAAGTGTAGCTGACCTGTTAATTTTTCCTCTTAGTATTTCTCTTGAATTATTATTAAATGACTTTCTGCCTGCGTTCTGAATTGTTTGTGTTATACTACACGTGATAGAATACTGGACCTCCAAATCAGATTTATTTTTGCAGTTATTTTCTCCCCCACACCTATGGACCTGCTGGCCTCCAACTGCTCTGCCTTGAAAAGAAGGACCGTTTACTGGTGAACTACACTCAACTCAAACTTTTTAGATCTGGTGTGGCTTAAGAACTATCCAGACCGCTCACTCTGCATTTTTTTTTTACTACACCAGCCTCAGTGAGTGGCCCAAGGCATGTCTCCTGGTGGACAGTCCTTAGGAGTTTCCTCAACACCACAGTGGGCGTTCTTCCTGGCTGTACTCTGGGTCCCCTTCTGACTCTTCCTGCTCCTGGCTCCTATCTCCGTCATTGCCACCCTGGTCTCTCCACCCATTATTTTCCACGGTTTCCTGCTCTTCACAGACTCTGGGTCCTCCTCCAAAGCTCCCTCCCTCCCTTCTCAGTTTCTCTGTCCGGTATCGTTTATGGTAAAGTGTAGTTGCTCTGTTCATTTTTCTCCTATGTATTTCTCTACACGTGACAGTTTGATTAGGGTTGGAGCTAAACTATGCAAGATATTTGGTCTCTAGGTTGAAGACTTCTGTATCAAAACCATAATTTTAAACATTTAAGAAGAAAATTGCAGCTATCAAACTACTATTTTTGTTTATTATTATTTTTCTATCACTGTATCTACACTAACACCTTTGTGGTTTAATCTTTGAGTCAAGAATAAATCAATCCATAGTCAGACAGAGAAGGACATGTGTTGGTGTCCTAAAAGTGGGTCTGATAAGTGCACAGAGTACATATTGACCATTCTCGGTTGGAAGAGGTGTGCTTTTCAGAGCTAGATCCATTAACTGTGTTAATTATTCTTAACGCTTTGAACAGTCCATATTAATCACACAAAATGACGTAATATTTTTCCAATTAATGGATTCAGTTTTGAGAGAATGAGACAAGAGCACATTTTAATGTGAGCGTATGAAAGCTTTTTAGATGAATGTACAGTACGAATGCACAACAAGTGTGAGAGCACTCACCAAAGACTTCAGGATTTGGTCTTTGTCCATCCAGGCAAACACAGCCAAAGACACCGCTTCTCTGCTGACAAGCCTCATATTCAGTGCAAGTATCACAAACTATAACAGAAAAGAAAACAATTGCACAAAAAAACATGAAAGCATGCATTGATTTGGATCTTGACCTAACCATATGTGTTAAAGTATACTAGTACATCAAAATGGCTGAAGACTGTAGCCATTGTATTTACACAATGAAAACAATATGCTAAAACAGAGAAAACAGTTTAAAGCTTACAGTTTGCTGAGCCGTCAACACGGAAAGTCCAGCGACCATTCACATTGATATTACTGCTGTATGAGAGTTCTGGGGCACTGGCTGCTGGAATTGTGAAAGAATTGACAGAGTCCACTGTGTCATAACCAGCCTGTAACAGTAAAGAGAAGTATTTAAAACCTCAATTACATCCTATTCCAAATAAAACCATCTCTTGCATACAAATACGGAATGAATTGGGCATAAGTAATTCCTTGTCATTTATTTCTGCTAATTGTAAACTGTGTAAGGATTTTCACGCCACTCACCAGCCAAACTTGTCCTGTTTGTGCAATATCACCATAGTTGATCAGGATGAAAGAGCGTTCACCATTGGAGACTAAAACTACTTGGAAAGTAACCAACTTCAGACAAAAACAACAAAAAAGATTTCAACAACAAAAATTTCAGAACAGAAAGCACACATAGAGCATTTATCAAAACATCAGAGATTAGGTCTTACCCCTTCATCACTGTAGTACGGCACACTGTCCCAGGTAGCCACAAAGGCTGATGCAGCGGTAAAAGGCACATTAGAGAAATATTGGTTAACAGCTTGAGTGACTTGTTCCAGTACAGCGCTACTAGTATCCTCTCTATAGGAGATAGTTCCACCATTGCCATTGTTAAGGTCGGTCCACAGAGGAGCAATGATGTCTATTCCAGCGTTCAGATAAGGAATGTAGGCAGACAGTGGTTGAGTAAAAGTCAGGTGACCATTGTTGTTGACCTAAAATTCAGATCAAATTGCTGTAAAATTATCCTTTACCTCTCAAAAGTATTATTCAATTTGCAAACAGGTTTAAAAACATTCAGTTGTTCACTTAAACATGAGAAAAGACTAAACAAGAAAACTCAAAATGAGAAAACTAAAGAAATATAATGACAATGATAAGTAAGTGATGGAAAAGGAAAGGAAAGGACGTGACGTGTGGCCAAGTATGGTGACCCATACTCTGAATTTTTGTTCTACAGTTCACCCATCCAAGTGGCTACCCACCCACAGCAGTGAGTAGTGAACACGCACACCGTGAAAACACACGGAGCAGAGGGCAGCCATTTTTGCTGCGGCACCCAGGGAGCAGTTGGGGGTTCAGTGCCTTGCTCAAGGATCCCACCTCAGTCGTGGTATTGAAAGTGGAAGAGAGTGCTGGTCATTCCCTCCCCCCACCTACAATTCCTGCCAGTATCGAGACTCGAACCCACTGCCTTTGTGTTACAAGTCCGACTCTCAAACCATTAGGCCACAACTGCCCATAATAAATCAACTGATATAATAAAAAAGAAAATACTATCTTCAACCAAACAGAAATAGTCCAGTGCTTACATAGATCTGATTGTATGTGCGTCCAAAGTATTTGAAAGGCTGCTGCAAGTAAATGGCTTCAGAGCTTCCATCATCTGAAATGGGATTTACCACGTCTCCGTTCCCAAACGGCAGGAAATTAGCCGGCACTAGTAAAAGTAGAAGCATCAATGAATTGTTTAGATCTTCCAAAGGAACATAAGTTCTTAAAAGGCAATGGTTAAACATTTTAGTTTTATGTTGCAGACAAACGGGCAACTCTTTGGCTTACAGTTTAGCGAACCATCAACACGGAAAGACCAGCGACCATTCACATTGATATTACTGCTGTATGAGAGTTCTGGGGCACTGGCTGCTGGAATTGTGAAAGAATTGACAGAGTCCACTGTGTCATAACCAGCCTGTAACAGAAAAAAAGAGCATGTAAAACCTCAATCAAATCCTATTCCAAATAAAACCATCTCTTGCTCATAGATAAGGTATGAATTGGGGCATAAGTAAGTCCTTGTTATTCATTTCTGCTAATTGTAAATTGTGTATGGATCTTCACTCCACTCACCAGCCAAGATTGTCCTGTTTCTGCAATATCACCATAGTTGATCAGGATGAAAGAGCGTTCACCATTGGAGACTAAAACCACTTGGAAAGTAACCACCTTCAAAAAACAACAAAAAAACGTTTGACAAATTTTAGAACCGAAAACACACAGAGAGCATTCATAAAAAATCAGAGATTAGTTCTTACCCCCCCACCAGTGATGTACGGCACACTGTCCCAGGTAGCCACAAAGGCTGATGTAGCAGTAAAAGGCACATTAGGGAAATATTGGTTAACAGCTTGAGTGACTTGTGCCAGTACAGCGCTACTTGTATCCTCTCTATAGGAGATAGTTCCACCGTTTACATTGAAAAGGTCGGTCCACAGAGGAGCAATGATGTCTATTCCAGCATTCAGATAAGGAACGTAGGCAGACAGTGGTTGAGTAAAAGTCAGGTGACCATTGTTGTTGACCTAAAATTCAGATCAAATTGCTGTAGAATTATTTACTACCACTAAACATTCATTTTAAAAAGATATTTAAAAACATCAAGTTGTACACTTAAACATGAGTAAAATCTGTTCACTGAAGGAAAATACTACTGTGTAATTAATTGATGTAATGAAAAGAAAAATATCCTCAACCAAAAAGTTATAGTCCAACGCTTACATAGATCTGATTGTATGTGCGTCCAAAGTATTTGAAAGGCTGCTGCAAGTAAATGGCTTCAGAGCTTCCATCATCTGAAATGGGATTTACCACGTCTCCGTTCCCAAACGGCAGGAAATTAGCCGGCACTAGTAAAAGTTGAAGCGTCAATGAATTGTTTAGATCTTCCAAAGGAACATAAGTTCTTAAAAGGCAATGGTTAAACATTTTAGTTTTATGTTGCAGACAAACGGGCAACTCTTTGGCTTACAGTTTAGCGAACCATCAACACGGAAAGACCAGCGACCATTCACATTGATATTACTGCTGTATGAGAGTTCTGGGGCACTGGCTGCTGGAATTGTGAAAGAATTGACAGAGTCCACTGTGTCATAACCAGCCTGTAACAGAAAAAAAGAGCATGTAAAACCTCAATCAAATCCTATTCCAAATAAAACCATCTCTTGCTCATAGATAAGGTATGAATTGGGGCATAAGTAAGTCCTTGTTATTCATTTCTGCTAATTGTAAATTGTGTATGGATCTTCACTCCACTCACCAGCCAAGATTGTCCTGTTTCTGCAATATCACCATAGTTGATCAGGATGAAAGAGCGTTCACCATTGGAGACTAAAACCACTTGGAAAGTAACCACCTTCAAAAAACAACAAAAAAACGTTTGACAAATTTTAGAACCGAAAACACACAGAGAGCATTCATAAAAAATCAGAGATTAGTTCTTACCCCCCCACCAGTGATGTACGGCACACTGTCCCAGGTAGCCACAAAGGCTGATGTAGCAGTAAAAGGCACATTAGGGAAATATTGGTTAACAGCTTGAGTGACTTGTGCCAGTACAGCGCTACTTGTATCCTCTCTATAGGAGATAGTTCCACCGTTTACATTGAAAAGGTCGGTCCACAGAGGAGCAATGATGTCTATTCCAGCATTCAGATAAGGAACGTAGGCAGACAGTGGTTGAGTAAAAGTCAGGTGACCATTGTTGTTGACCTAAAATTCAGATCAAATTGCTGTAGAATTATTTACTACCACTAAACATTCATTTTAAAAAGATATTTAAAAACATCAAGTTGTACACTTAAACATGAGTAAAATCTGTTTACTGAAGGAAAATACTACTGTGTAATTAATTGATGTAATGAAAAGAAAAATATCCTCAACCAAAAAGTTATAGTCCAACGCTTACATAGATCTGATTGTATGTGCGTCCAAAGTATTTGAAAGGCTGCTGCAAGTAAATGGCTTCAGAGCTTCCATCATCTGAAATGGGATTTACCACGTCTCCGTTCCCAAACGGCAAGAAATTAGCCGGCACTAGTAAAAGTTGAAGCGTCAATGAATTGTTTAGATCTTCCAAAGGAACATAAGTTCTTAAAAGGCAATGGTTAAACATTTTAGTTTTATGTTGCAGACAAACGGGCAACTCTTTGGCTTACAGTTTAGCGAACCATCAACACGGAAAGACCAGCGACCATTCACATTGATATTACTGCTGTATGAGAGTTCTGGGGCACTGGCTGCTGGAATTGTGAAAGAATTGACAGAGTCCACTGTGTCATAACCAGCCTGTAACAGAAAAAAAGAGCATGTAAAACCTCAATCAAATCCTATTCCAAATAAAACCATCTCTTGCTCATAGATAAGGTATGAATTGGGGCATAAGTAAGTCCTTGTTATTCATTTCTGCTAATTGTAAATTGTGTATGGATCTTCACTCCACTCACCAGCCAAGATTGTCCTGTTTCTGCAATATCACCATAGTTGATCAGGATGAAAGAGCGTTCACCATTGGAGACTAAAACCACTTGGAAAGTAACCACCTTCAAAAAACAACAAAAAAACGTTTGACAAATTTTAGAACCGAAAACACACAGAGAGCATTCATAAAAAATCAGCGATTAGTTCTTACCCCTCCACCAGTGATGTACGGCACACTGTCCCAGGTAGCCACAAAGGCTGATGTAGCAGTAAAAGGCACATTAGGGAAATATTGGTTAACAGCTTGAGTGACTTGTGCCAGTACAGCGCTACTTGTATCCTCTCTATAGGAGATAGTTCCACCGTTTACATTGAAAAGATCGGTCCACAGAGGAGCAATGATGTCTATTCCAGCGTTCAGATAAGGAACGTAGGCAGACAGTGGTTGAGTAAAAGTCAGGTGACCATTGTTGTTGACCTAAAATTCAGATCAAATTGCTGTAGAATTATTTACTACCACTGAAAATAAAGATATTTAAGATATTTAAAAACATCAAGTTGTACACTTAAACATGAGTAAAATCTGTTTACTGAAGGCTGTGTAATTTGTGTAATTAATTGATGTAATGAAAAGAAAAATATCCTCAACCAAAAAGTTATAGTCCAACGCTTACATAGATCTGATTGTATGTGCGTCCAAAGTATTTGAAAGGCTGCTGCAAGTAAATGGCTTCAGAGCTTCCATCATCTGAAATGGGATTTACCACGTCTACTGCTGTATGAGAGTTTTGGGGCACTGTCTGCTTGAATTGTGAAAGAATTGACAGAGTCCACTGTGTCATAACCAGCCTGTAACAGAAAAAAAGAGCATGTAAAACCTCAATCAAATCCTATTCCAAATAAAAACATCTCTTGCTTATAGATAAGGTATGAATTGGGGCATAAGTAAGTCCTTGTTATTCATTTCTGCTAATTGTAAATTGTGTATGGATCTTCACTCCACTCACCAGCCAAACTTGTCCTGTTTCTGCAATATCCCCATAGTTGATCAGGATGAAAGAGCGTTCACCATTGGAGACTAAAACCACTTGGAAAGTAACCAACTTCAGACAACAACAACAAAAAAGATTTCAACAACAAAAATTTCAGAACAGAAAGCACACATAGAGCATTTATCAAAAATCAGAGATTAGGTCTTACCCCTTCATCACTGTAGTACGGCACACTGTCCCAAGTAGCCACAAAGGCTGATGTAGCAGTAAAAGGCACGTTAGGGAAATATTGGTTAACAGCTTGAGTGACTTGTGCCAGTACAGCGCTACTTGTATCCTCTCTATAGGAGATAGTTCCACCGTTTACATTGAAAAGGTCGGTCCACAGAGGAGCAATGATGTCTATTCCAGCGTTCAGATAAGGAACGTAGGCAGACAGTGGTTGAGTAAAAGTCAGGTGACCATTGTTGTTCACCTAAAATTCAGATGAAATTGCTGTAAAATTATCCGTTACCTCTCAAAAGTATTATTCAGTTTGCAAACAGGTTTAAAAACATTCAGTTGTTCACTTAAACATGAGAAAAGACTAAACACAAGAAAACTCAAAATGAGAAAACTAAAGAAATATAATGACAATGATAAGTAAGTGATGGAAAAGGAAAGGAAAGGACGTGACGTGTGGCCAAGTATGGTGACCCATACTCTGAATTTTTGTTCTACAGTTCACCCATCCAAGTGGCTACCCACCCACAGCAGTGAGTAGTGAACACGCACACCGTGAAAACACACGGAGCAGAGGGCAGCCATTTTTGCTGCGGCACCCAGGGAGCAGTTGGGGGTTCAGTGCCTTGCTCAAGGATCCCACCTCAGTCGTGGTATTGAAAGTGGAAGAGAGTGCTGGTCATTCACTCCCACCACCTACAATTCCTGCCAGTATCGAGACTCGAACCCACTGCCTTTGTGTTACAAGTCCGACTCTCAAACCATTAGGCCACAACTGCCCATAATAAATCAACTGATATAATAAAAAAGAAAATACTATCTTCAACCAAACAGAAATAGTCCAGTGCTTACATAGATCTGATTGTATGTGCGTCCAAAGTATTTGAAAGGCTGCTGCAAGTAAATGGCTTCAGAGCTTCCATCATCTGAAATGGGATTTACCACGTCTCCGTTCCCAAACGGCAGGAAATTAGCCGGCACTAGTAAAAGTTGAAGCGTCAATGAATTGTTTAGATCTTCCAAAGGAACATAAGTTCTTAAAAGGCAATGGTTAAACATTTTAGTTTTATGTTGCAGACAAACGGGCAACTCTTTGGCTTACAGTTTAGCGAACCATCAACACGGAAAGACCAGCGACCATTCACATTGATATTACTGCTGTATGAGAGTTCTGGGGCACTGGCTGCTGGAATTGTGAAAGAATTGACAGAGTCCACTGTGTCATAACCAGCCTGTAACAGAAAAAAAGAGCATGTAAAACCTCAATCAAATCCTATTCCAAATAAAACCATCTCTTGCTCATAGATAAGGTATGAATTGGGGCATAAGTAAGTCCTTGTTATTCATTTCTGCTAATTGTAAATTGTGTATGGATCTTCACTCCACTCACCAGCCAAGATTGTCCTGTTTCTGCAATATCACCATAGTTGATCAGGATGAAAGAGCGTTCACCATTGGAGACTAAAACCACTTGGAAAGTAACCACCTTCAAAAAACAACAAAAAAACGTTTGACAAATTTTAGAACCGAAAACACACAGAGAGCATTCATAAAAAATCAGAGATTAGTTCTTACCCCCCCACCAGTGATGTACGGCACACTGTCCCAGGTAGCCACAAAGGCTGATGTAGCAGTAAAAGGCACATTAGGGAAATATTGGTTAACAGCTTGAGTGACTTGTGCCAGTACAGCGCTACTTGTATCCTCTCTATAGGAGATAGTTCCACCGTTTACATTGAAAAGGTCGGTCCACAGAGGAGCAATGATGTCTATTCCAGCATTCAGATAAGGAACGTAGGCAGACAGTGGTTGAGTAAAAGTCAGGTGACCATTGTTGTTGACCTAAAATTCAGATCAAATTGCTGTAGAATTATTTACTACCACTAAACATTCATTTTAAAAAGATATTTAAAAACATCAAGTTGTACACTTAAACATGAGTAAAATCTGTTCACTGAAGGAAAATACTACTGTGTAATTAATTGATGTAATGAAAAGAAAAATATCCTCAACCAAAAAGTTATAGTCCAACGCTTACATAGATCTGATTGTATGTGCGTCCAAAGTATTTGAAAGGCTGCTGCAAGTAAATGGCTTCAGAGCTTCCATCATCTGAAATGGGATTTACCACGTCTCCGTTCCCAAACGGCAGGAAATTAGCCGGCACTAGTAAAAGTTGAAGCGTCAATGAATTGTTTAGATCTTCCAAAGGAACATAAGTTCTTAAAAGGCAATGGTTAAACATTTTAGTTTTATGTTGCAGACAAACGGGCAACTCTTTGGCTTACAGTTTAGCGAACCATCAACACGGAAAGACCAGCGACCATTCACATTGATATTACTGCTGTATGAGAGTTCTGGGGCACTGGCTGCTGGAATTGTGAAAGAATTGACAGAGTCCACTGTGTCATAACCAGCCTGTAACAGAAAAAAAGAGCATGTAAAACCTCAATCAAATCCTATTCCAAATAAAACCATCTCTTGCTCATAGATAAGGTATGAATTGGGGCATAAGTAAGTCCTTGTTATTCATTTCTGCTAATTGTAAATTGTGTATGGATCTTCACTCCACTCACCAGCCAAGATTGTCCTGTTTCTGCAATATCACCATAGTTGATCAGGATGAAAGAGCGTTCACCATTGGAGACTAAAACCACTTGGAAAGTAACCACCTTCAAAAAACAACAAAAAAACGTTTGACAAATTTTAGAACCGAAAACACACAGAGAGCATTCATAAAAAATCAGAGATTAGTTCTTACCCCCCCACCAGTGATGTACGGCACACTGTCCCAGGTAGCCACAAAGGCTGATGTAGCAGTAAAAGGCACATTAGGGAAATATTGGTTAACAGCTTGAGTGACTTGTGCCAGTACAGCGCTACTTGTATCCTCTCTATAGGAGATAGTTCCACCGTTTACATTGAAAAGGTCGGTCCACAGAGGAGCAATGATGTCTATTCCAGCATTCAGATAAGGAACGTAGGCAGACAGTGGTTGAGTAAAAGTCAGGTGACCATTGTTGTTGACCTAAAATTCAGATCAAATTGCTGTAGAATTATTTACTACCACTAAACATTCATTTTAAAAAGATATTTAAAAACATCAAGTTGTACACTTAAACATGAGTAAAATCTGTTTACTGAAGGAAAATACTACTGTGTAATTAATTGATGTAATGAAAAGAAAAATATCCTCAACCAAAAAGTTATAGTCCAACGCTTACATAGATCTGATTGTATGTGCGTCCAAAGTATTTGAAAGGCTGCTGCAAGTAAATGGCTTCAGAGCTTCCATCATCTGAAATGGGATTTACCACGTCTCCGTTCCCAAACGGCAAGAAATTAGCCGGCACTAGTAAAAGTTGAAGCGTCAATGAATTGTTTAGATCTTCCAAAGGAACATAAGTTCTTAAAAGGCAATGGTTAAACATTTTAGTTTTATGTTGCAGACAAACGGGCAACTCTTTGGCTTACAGTTTAGCGAACCATCAACACGGAAAGACCAGCGACCATTCACATTGATATTACTGCTGTATGAGAGTTCTGGGGCACTGGCTGCTGGAATTGTGAAAGAATTGACAGAGTCCACTGTGTCATAACCAGCCTGTAACAGAAAAAAAGAGCATGTAAAACCTCAATCAAATCCTATTCCAAATAAAACCATCTCTTGCTCATAGATAAGGTATGAATTGGGGCATAAGTAAGTCCTTGTTATTCATTTCTGCTAATTGTAAATTGTGTATGGATCTTCACTCCACTCACCAGCCAAGATTGTCCTGTTTCTGCAATATCACCATAGTTGATCAGGATGAAAGAGCGTTCACCATTGGAGACTAAAACCACTTGGAAAGTAACCACCTTCAAAAAACAACAAAAAAACGTTTGACAAATTTTAGAACCGAAAACACACAGAGAGCATTCATAAAAAATCAGAGATTAGTTCTTACCCCCCCACCAGTGATGTACGGCACACTGTCCCAGGTAGCCACAAAGGCTGATGTAGCAGTAAAAGGCACATTAGGGAAATATTGGTTAACAGCTTGAGTGACTTGTGCCAGTACAGCGCTACTTGTATCCTCTCTATAGGAGATAGTTCCACCGTTTACATTGAAAAGGTCGGTCCACAGAGGAGCAATGATGTCTATTCCAGCATTCAGATAAGGAACGTAGGCAGACAGTGGTTGAGTAAAAGACTGCTGTATGAGAGTTTTGGGGCGCTGGCCGCTGGAATTGTGAAAGAATTGACAGAGTCCACTGTGTCATAACCAGCCTGTAACAGAAAAAAAGAGCATGTAAAACCTCAATCAAATCCTATTCCAAATAAAAACATCTCTTGCTTATAGATAAGGTATGAATTGGGGCATAAGTAAGTCCTTGTTATTCATTTCTGCTAATTGTAAATTGTGTATGGATCTTCACTCCACTCACCAGCCAAGATTGTCCTGTTTCTGCAATATCACCATAGTTGATCAGGATGAAAGAGCGTTCACCATTGGAGACTAAAACCACTTGGAAAGTAACCACCTTCAAAAAACAACAAAAAAACGTTTGACAAATTTTTGAACCGAAAACACACAGAGAGCATTCATAAAAAATCAGCGATTAGTTCTTACCCCTCCACCAGTGATGTACGGCACACTGTCCCAGGTAGCCACAAAGGCTGATGTAGCAGTAAAAGGCACATTAGGGAAATATTGGTTAACAGCTTGAGTGACTTGTGCCAGTACAGCGCTACTTGTATCCTCTCTATAGGAGATAGTTCCACCGTTTACATTGAAAAGATCGGTCCACAGAGGAGCAATGATGTCTATTCCAGCGTTCAGATAAGGAACGTAGGCAGACAGTGGTTGAGTAAAAGTCAGGTGACCATTGTTGTTGACCTAAAATTCAGATCTAGAATTATTAGAATTATTTACTACCACTGAAAATTCATTTTAAAAAGATATTTAAAAACATCAAGTTGTCATGAGTAAAATGAGTAAAATCTGTTCACTGAAGGAAAATACTACTGTGTAATTGATGTAATAAAAAGAAAAATATCCTCAACCAAAAAGTTATAGTCCAACGCTTACATAGATCTGATTGTATGTGCGTCCAAAGTATTTGAAAGGCTGCTGCAAGTAAATGGCTTCAGAGCTTCCATCATCTGAAATGGGATTTACCACGTCTCCGTTCCCAAACGGCAGGAAATTAGCCGGCACTAGTAAAAGTTGAAGCATCAATGAATTGTTTAGATATTCCAAAGGAACATAAGTTCTTAAAAGGCAATGATTAAAAATTTTAGTTTTATGTTGCAGACAAACGGGCAACTCTTTG
>NW_015647940.1:0-604 GCF_001515625.1 Sinocyclocheilus rhinocerous | reverse complement strand
GGGCGAACAGGAGGGCTGAAGAGCAAGGCAGATGATTGGCTGGATTGTTAGTGACAGTGGGCCGGAGCTCTCATGTCTGCACTCCAGCCACAGTGTAGTATATTGATTTGTTTGTTTCCCTAATAAGCGGAGAAGACGAGAACCTGGAAAAAGTCAATAGAAGAAAAAAAATTGTGTCCGCCCCCAAAGCAAGCTCTCTGAAAAGTGAAATTTCACTCTTTCAAAAAGCAATGATACTTCTGCTTCTCGAGGAAAATGGAAAAGAACAAAAAAAAACAGATATTATGCAACATTTCCCTGTGTTCTATAAAAAAAAATTAACATTATTGCAAAATCAACAAATAGTAATCATTACTCTGTAAAAGAACATATATAACAAATAATAATAACAATAATAGCTAGTATTATTTTACTCCGTAAATGAACATTATATATATATATATATATATATATATATATATATATATATATAACATTTTATTATATATCTTTTTATATGCTAAATGAATGCAGCAGTAATCTTACCGGTTTATCATGGAACAAATTCAAGTTTGCATTCGGAAATCCTCTCTTATTTTAAAAGACTATTATTCTACATGAGATT
>NW_015647939.1:430-530 GCF_001515625.1 Sinocyclocheilus rhinocerous | reverse complement strand
ACAGACAGATAGACAGATAGATAGATAGATAGACAGACAGATAGACAGAGACAGAAGACAGAAAGGACAGACAGATAGATAGACAGAGAGACAGACAGAC
>NW_015647939.1:0-255 GCF_001515625.1 Sinocyclocheilus rhinocerous | reverse complement strand
AGATAGACAGACAGACAGACAGACAGACAGACAGACAGACAGATAGAGAGACAGACAGACAGACAGACAGATAGACAGACAGACAGACAGACAGACAGATAGACAGATAGATAGATAGATAGATAGATATAGATAGACAGGTATGTATTAACAACAAATAAAAGGTTTTAAACTGTATTGTTAACAATTTAAAAAATATAAATAAAAACTATATTCTGATTAAAAATTCAAACTAAATCTGGTCTCACTTCATTA
>NW_015647938.1:806-911 GCF_001515625.1 Sinocyclocheilus rhinocerous | reverse complement strand
GCAAATTCTTTAAATATAAAAAATTTACTTACAGGCTGTGGGTCAAAAGCGCCAAACTGTCCTTGCAAAGTTGGAACTGCCCCACTTTATAGAACAGCCTTTGAG
>NW_015647938.1:380-675 GCF_001515625.1 Sinocyclocheilus rhinocerous | reverse complement strand
GGCTTGCAGCAACCACATGTGACAACCCTGGGCTGGACTCCGCTTCGTCCACGGTGAAAGCCGATCCGGCGATCCACAGCGCGAAGTTGATGTATTTCCTCAGCGACCAGCACGGATCAGCTCCAGGCATGACAAAGTGGATATCATCCTCTTTTTGAAGGCCAAACAAAGTAGTTTGAAACACACAGCATCTCCACAACATGGCGGCAGCGGCTACAATACTACAGCGAGAATAAAAGTTACTCCTTCTTCTTTGCGTGAACATTTGGGCGGCGTTATGCAAATCTTCCCACAT
>NW_015647938.1:0-232 GCF_001515625.1 Sinocyclocheilus rhinocerous | reverse complement strand
TTTGCAACTTTACAGATCTTCTTTATGCACCAAGAGCTTGTAACACTCCAAAGAGAAAGGAGAAATTGAAATCGCATCATATGACCCCTTTAACCTTCTCGCCCCCCTAAGGAACCTGCTGACCAGATCATGCTTCCCTACCGACTTCCCTTCCACGTGGTCATGGTTAGCAGCAATAGACTTTAAGGGTGGAGGGAGACAGCCGTCGCTCCAACCCTTGCTGCAAAAAGGA
>NW_015647937.1:0-720 GCF_001515625.1 Sinocyclocheilus rhinocerous | reverse complement strand
CAAGTAATAGGAAAGAGGAGAAATAAAAAGCGATACTTATTGTATCATTAATAATTTCATTATTTTAAATTACAGCGATACTTATTGTATCATTGTATCATTATAAAATATTGTATATTGTTATCTCTCTGTCATGTTTTTCTTATACTGTACAGAAATGTTTAGGCTTATAGGTAGGAGTGGAATTAGAGACTAAAAATATTTTAATGCTATATTGTTACTAAAATTGTTATTTTCCTGCGTATTTCGGTCATTTGCGTTTTATATCCTTTTATATTCGCTATAAAATGGGTAGGTTTAGGTTTGGGGGTAGGTTAAGGGGTCTAAAAATCTAAATTGCGTATTAATAAAATTATAAAAATGCATATTCACTGTAAAATGGGTAGGTTCAGGTTTGGGGGTAGGTTAAGGGGTCTAAAAATCTAAATCGCTTATTGATAAAATGATAAAAATGCATTGATATGAATATCTTAATGATATAAAAGATACGTAAAATTTTTACGTTTTTTAGCTAAAAATACGTAGCGATTTGTATGTTTTAAACGTTGAAATGCGTCTAAATTGTACGTTTTAGCATTAATAAAAACGTACAAAAGTGTACGTTTTGTACTTGTAAATGTTACGTATTAATACCTATGTATAAACATGAGACCAGGCTGGATTTTAATTAGGGCTGTATTGACACAAATTTCACAATTCGATTTGATTTCTATTCACAAG
>NW_015647936.1:0-575 GCF_001515625.1 Sinocyclocheilus rhinocerous | reverse complement strand
CTTTTGATCAATTTAAAGCATCCTTGCTAAATAAAGTATTAATTTATATAATATCATCAAAAAAAAAGTACATCCTTGCTAAATAAAGTATTAATTTATATAATATCATCAAAGAATCCTGAAAAAAAGTATCACAGGTTCCAAAAAAATATTAAGCAGCAGTTTCCAGCTCTGATAATAAATCAGCATATTAGAATGATTTCTGAAGATCATGTGACACTGAAGACTGGAGTAATGATGCTGAAAATACAGCTGCGCATCACAGAAATACATTACAGTTTAACACATATTCACATAGAAAACAGTAGACTGCATATATGGTTCATAGTGGTGCAAACTGCATATTTCAGAATTTTTACTGTGTTTTTGATCAAATAAATGCAGCCTTGATGAGCAGAAGAAACTCCTGTAAAAAACATAAAAAATTGTTCTGATCCCAAACGTTTGACCGGTAGTGTGTGTGTATATATATATACTGTATATATAAAGTGTATATGGGGTAAAGAATCAACAGAGATCTCTCATCATCACACCTTTCTCTGGAAGGTTCCATCAAGTGCTGCTACTACGATGGT
>NW_015647935.1:1181-2608 GCF_001515625.1 Sinocyclocheilus rhinocerous | reverse complement strand
AATAATGATTAATTCCCTTACAACTGAGTAAAAATTATTACAGTTCATTGGTCTAAGTACCGGTGGAGCAGTGATTTATGTAATGTCTGCTGTGACTTTATAACATGTTGACAGAAGTAGAGCATGTCAGCATTTGGAGAGTTAATCCTGAATTTTTCAGCTTTATTTCTCTCTGAGAATGCTAATGATTTGTGTTGCTTTCCCTCAACTAGTCTGAGGCTTCTCATACAGATAAATGAACACACGTACACACACACACACACACACACACACATAAACACACACACTATTCGTTCACATGAGACTTCAGTCTACACTCTACCACAGAAGCTCATATTGACAGCTAAATATGTGTGTGTGTTGGCAATCATCAAACATTAGCTGTTAGCTGTCTGCTAAGTAAATATACACTCTTCAGAGCATCCCATCAATCATGTCTTAAAGGTGGTGCTCTTGTGCTACAGTTTCTCTTTGTCTGTGTGTTTATGTGTGTGTTCTGAGGCATCACAAATAACAGCTTGGACTGTTGCAGATCACTTGCTTCACAGGCCAACTCTCAGTAGGCATTCTGAGTTTAAAACCAACTCAACCATCAAAACCTCGTTTGCTCAATGACTTCTGGTGATTACTTTATGCATCCGTGCATGCCTGATTTGGTTTGTTTTTCATCAGAATTATTTTGTATTACCTGCAAGCTGCATGCAGATATTAATACATCAGGATCACAGTGCTCTACAGCAGAGGTCCTCAACCACCGGGTCGCGACCCAGTACTGGGTCGTGGAAGAGTTGCTACCAGGTTGCAAGAACGTACTGGGAAAAATGTATATAGATATGACACTCTGTTATTTATTGCACGTTAGTGATTGTTCTAATTATTCTTTATTTTCATTTGTTGTATGCAATTGCTAATTTATAGCAATTTAATGTAAATTAAATGTTCAATTAGTAAATTAATGATTGTTCTGATAGTCTGCATGTTAGTTTTGAGGTTGTACATATGCTGGTTTGCTCCTAAACTTTTACAGATACTTTTAGCATATATATATATATATATATATTTCCTCTTCAGGAACTCGAGCTGCGTCGGAAACGCTAGGGGAATGCCCTTCAGCGTGACAGGCTCTGAACCTCGTGTGTAATCAGACCGATAGATGGGCGAGACGTCACGGCGGGTGACGTAATGACCAGGAGGCTATAAAAGCACGTGCGGTGAGACCAGCATCAGCTTTTTGTCATTCAGCAAGCGCTCTGTGTGTGTGTCAGTTGTGAGTCTTATTTGGTGTTGTCTGTCCCGTAGGAAGAAAAGAAAAATAAAAGAAAGAATTATGTCGAAAGCACATGAAAAGAAACACCATCTGAGTAGGGGCGAAGGCAGCCAGCGTTTCAAACTGTGTGTTCCTCCCTGCCCGCGTTTCATTACGGGTG
>NW_015647935.1:0-994 GCF_001515625.1 Sinocyclocheilus rhinocerous | reverse complement strand
GCGGCGACTGAGTTCGTGGGAATCGCATATGATCTGGTGGACGGGTTGGAGACGGCTCGTCCTATCTCCACCCGTGTTCCCTAGATCTAGCCCGCGCTGCGGTTCTTCCCCCTCTGAGTGAGAGCTTGCTGATGCGGCCATCTTTTTCTGAGGAGATTGATGTTGTTGGTGTGACTGAGTGGCTCGCGTGCTGCCGAGGCAACGCGTATATTACATCATTCGATTTCGATGTGAATCTTACTCACCAGACCGTATTTACCCCTCTGGTTGTTGACTGCATTTAATTCTGAGGAATAAAATGAAGTATTTTTCTGACTATGAGAAGTTAGATACACAGGGGCACTTGGGAAAAAATAAATAAATACATTTTCTCGAGTGAGAGCACGTGTTTACCTCTCTTCCTCTGAGGAGGTTGAGGCGGTCAGCAGTGCACAAAAACAGAAAAACAGAGCGTGGCCTCACTTACTCCCCCGTGTCGAGACAGTGGGTCGAGGCGACGCTCTAGGTCGGGGGCCTCTAAGGCTAAGCCGGATCTTCGGACCGTACTTCAGTCTAAGAGGTCCTCGGCCAAAAAGTCCTGACGCCACTGGCCCAGGATGTATGAGGGCAGTCCCCTCTGGGGTGCAGCGGGTTACACCGCATTACACGGTGTCCGTCTCGCCTCAGTGCCCTCAGGAGATCGGCTGCTAACCCTGCCGGAGTTACAGGGCGCAGCGGTCTCCCGCGAGCGCCACTCTCAGTCACCGCCCGGCAACGTAGCGGTGCTAAGAGGCTCGCCACCTCCGCGGAGGTCTCTAGAGCAGCGGGTTCAGTTGTTCCCTGCCGGTTCGCCGTTACAGGGCACCGAGCTGGCTGCTCGTATTACACCAGATATCAGTCTCGAGAGACTGATTCCCTTAGTAGACTCTTTGGCAGCATGGAAACTACTGCCAAATGTGTCTCAGTGGGCCCTGCGCACTGTAGAGAGAGGCTACAGAATCCAGTTTGGTTCTCC
>NW_015647934.1:497-1210 GCF_001515625.1 Sinocyclocheilus rhinocerous | reverse complement strand
TTTTTGATATACTATGTGTTAAATATGTTTGTTTTTGTAAGACCTTATAATTTCCGGTTTAAAAACATAAAACAATATTCCCTGTAGTCCAAAAAGATGCATCACTTTTGCTTACATTTTATTTAAATGGTCATTTCTTCTTATTTTCTTATGTTGTGCATTTTGGGGTGTTTATATTACTAGTGGTTATATTTATGATTTTTCAGCCATTTCAATTACAATCATCCTAAAATTGCTTTTATTACTCATTATTGCATTTGGTCTGGTGCTCCATGCCATGCTTAGCTCCTCATTTTGCCTCTGGAGTGCTTGGCCCCGCAATTGCTGCTTGCAGCTATATTGTTACTTCATGTTGTGTAGTTAATGTTTACTGCATTATTTAGTGTGTGTTTCACATGTGTCACCCTGATGCTGCAGCTGCCAGATTTGTGCTATAAATTTAAAGGGGTCATATGATGCGATTTCAAGTTTTCCTTTCTCTTTGGAGTGTTACAAGCTCTTGGTGCATAAAGAAGATCTGTAAAGTTGCAAAGACTAAAGTCTCAAATCCAAAGAGATATTCTTTATAAAAGTTAAGAGTCAGCCACGCCTACCTAAAACGGCTCGTTCTAACACGCCCCCACACTGTAAACCCGAACAGTACTACTAACTTATAAAGATTAAGAACACTGCAATTAAAGTCTGTTAAATCGTTGATGCAACTTATAACAATT
>NW_015647934.1:0-145 GCF_001515625.1 Sinocyclocheilus rhinocerous | reverse complement strand
AGTATTTGCTATTGACTGTTCAAATGCGGAGTTTTGCGCAGCACAGAGTAACGCGTCGTTCTTGTGTGTGTGTGTGTGTGTGTGTGTGTTTGAGGGGAACGGTCACATCACAGAAGAGTGAACTGCCTGTCAGAAATCATAGCAC
>NW_015647933.1:0-1306 GCF_001515625.1 Sinocyclocheilus rhinocerous | reverse complement strand
GAGACTCCCAAAACAATATTATAAACAAAACAATAAAAAATGGCATAATAGGGGCACTTTAAATGGCCTGAAACTTTGTCTCCTCAATTTAGAACACCACACCATATACAGTTGTGCTCATAAGTTTACATACTTCTCGCAGAATGTGCAAAATGTTAATAACTGAAACAAAATAAGAGGGATCATGAAAATTGCTTGTTATTTTTTATTTAGTACTGTCCTGAATAAGCTATTTCACATAACAGATGTTTACATATACTCCACAAGACAGAATAATAACTGAATTTATACAAAATTACCCCATTAAAAAGTTCACATACCCTTGAATCCAACCTAGGCTCATTGGAAATACATGCCTCTACCTACATTTCTGCGAAACTCAAAAAACGTATTTATACATACAAATCGCTGCAGTTTCCAGTTGAAATGAACACTAGAGGCAGTAAAACTCCCACAACTTTTATTCCTGTTCACACAAAGAATGATTTACAGGTCCACAGTTTCGATTAATAAAGTCTAATTTTTGCATAATTACTTGAGGAATATTATGTTATGAATTCAAAACAATGTTAACATGCTGCGAGATTTGAAAACCGATGCATTTGAATGTTGTCGATACATATCCAGCTTCATATGCATGAGTTTTCTAATTCAATAGGTTTGCTCGGTAGCTCACGCTATACGGCGTTGCACTTAGGTGGTGAAGAGCTCCGGTTCGACAAAACAGCTCAAATTCGCAAAAGGAAGTTAAACAACATCAACAAATGCATTTTTATATCACTTTTGCATTTGTTAACACTATTGAGTAGGTTTAGGGTTGGGTTTGGTGTAGGGGATATTTCCAACATGATACAGCATTAACTTTTAGCGACACTCCTCGAATATTTGAATTGTGAACCACCGCAATACATACCTGAAGCAACATAATACAAATGCAGCAATACGTTCCTATATCAACGTAACAAATACGTGCCAGGATCAAGTATTGAAACCTAGAGGACGCAGTGTCTCGTTCCCTACTCAGGGAACCATGGTTACATACGTAACCTGAGACATTCCCTGATTTCAAATGGCACTTAGAGGCTTTTGCATCTGAACTCTTCATATATATATATATACGACTGTGCTCATAAGTTTACATACCCCTTGCAGAATGTGCAAAATGTTAATAATTTAGTACTGTCCTGAATAAGCTATTTCACATAACAGATGTTTACACATACTCCAGAAGAAAAAAATTATAACTGAAATTATAAAAACAACCTCATTCAAAAGTTTACATACCCTTGAATCTTAATACTATGTG
>NW_015647932.1:0-644 GCF_001515625.1 Sinocyclocheilus rhinocerous | reverse complement strand
ATAAAATCCCAATCAAATGTGTGTTGTGACCAGTTCAAACTAAATTCCCATTTATGAACTGTAACGGAGTCGATCCTCATATTCAGCTCTCAGCGAGTGAGACACTCCTCAAGAAACGAGTGGAAACATCTGGGCAAAAACACGAGGGGCGTGTCCTGTTCTCGGCCCGATCGCCATGGAGACAGACATCTGGAAACAGGCGAGAGTTCAGTGCCAGTGTGGAAAGTCTCTCTGGAAACTCTTGGAGTATAATGCTGGAGTCATATGGACAGTTATGATACTTTAATAGGGCTTTTTTTTTTCTTAAGTTACACAACTCTAGTTCACCATTCACTGTATGGAAAAGATGAGTCAGCAACACTGTAGGAAATAAATCTGCTTTTGTGTGACTATTCCTTTTCAAAACATCAATGGTTCTTCAATTGTTCAAAATATATATGTGTGTGTGTGTGAGTGAGTGAGTGAGTGAGTGAGTGAGTGAGTGAGTGAGTGAGTGAGTGAGTGAGTGAGTGCGTGCGTGCGTGCATGTATGCTATGAAAATTTTTTTTTTGTTCTGATCAGATGAGTGCAGCTTTGACATTATTATTTATTATTCTAATGTATGTGTGTGTGTGTGTACCTGGTATTTATCACGTTATGGGGA
>NW_015647931.1:0-612 GCF_001515625.1 Sinocyclocheilus rhinocerous | reverse complement strand
AGAGTGCGACAGAGAGAGTTGAAACGACTCAGAGCTTGCTCTCTGCTGTTTGGAAGGCGTTGTCTGGGTGAACGAAAGTGGAGGGGTGCTACACAGCTATTAGTGTCATCCATGAACATTTCTTTGTCAATTAAATGAACGAACTATCCTCAACTAACTGAGGGGGCTATCTTTTCATCATCTTTCGTTCTTTCGAAGATTGGGGCTATCCTTTCATCATCTTTTGTTCTTTCGAAGATTGAGGTGGCTGATGGGCTGGGAGCAAGCTGAGAAAACAGAGAGGGTTTAACACTTGGATGTGCAGTTAATTTCTCCTTGAGGTAGAGCTTATTGGGACATGGGCTAAAGCAGGACGGACGCCCATCTTCTAGAATGTTTGTGCGGTAAACACTCACAGTTGAGGGCTTGTGAGCAGCACCAAGACAGACCTCGCCGACCACAACCCAGCCTAGGTCCACTCTTTGAGCATAGGGAGCATTTTGTGGCCCACTGCGTTGCTCTCTTACCTTATGGACTTGAAGGATATCTCGTCCGAGAAGGAGAAGTATTTGAGAATTTGGATCTAGGGGAGGGATGAGATGAGCAATAGATTTGAGATGAGGGTGGTGTTTT
>NW_015647930.1:0-848 GCF_001515625.1 Sinocyclocheilus rhinocerous | reverse complement strand
CTGTACTAATTGCTCTCTCTAATAAGTAATGCATGACTAAAAAATAAAATAAAATAGTGTAAACTAATTACTTTCTAAATCCCATATCAGCCTCGATCAGCTGAGCAACACAAGGATAGACGTGAAACTGCTCTTTTAATTCTTTCAAATTAATATTATAAAACTGCATAAATTATTCTTCAACTCAACAAAGTATTTAAAGGGAGAAGGTTACATTAAAAACATGCATTTTAACATTAGATGTTAAATTTTGATGTTAAATCCACTATTGTTTTGTATAGAATTGTTCCATACTCTATAGTATTTAATGCAATTACATCCGTAATTAAATCACAGAAAAATTAAGAGTAATCCCTTACTTTACTTTTCAAGCCAAAAGTAATTAAATTATATATATATATAATTATATATAATTACTATAATTCATTTAATTCAATAATTAATTACTTAGTAATGCATTACATGCAACACTGGGCATTTAGGCATTAGGCCCAAAAAATCCAGTTTTGAATGCTGAAGATTAATGAAGACTACAATTTTAGTCAACAAACTATTTCCTATTGCTAATAATTAACACTGAAATTAAATTCAAATCGCAATCATGATATATGACACAATCACGATATAATTTTTTGGTGTGCAGCCTATTAATCAAAATAAAACACTAACATTTGAATATATTATCTGTTTACTTGCATTTAACCAAAATCAGGGAATAAACAATACATTGCTGGAGTAGCTCAAGCTAATAATGTACTTCTGAGGCATTCGACTGGCTGAAACGTTTGGAAACCCCATTAGACAAAATCCACAGAACAATGGCTTTTTCTTGCAAACAGACTTACTGC
>NW_015647929.1:0-792 GCF_001515625.1 Sinocyclocheilus rhinocerous | reverse complement strand
TGCATGATTGTTGGAAGAAATTAACACAGACACAGGAAGTGCTGTCATCAAACTTTCTTCAGAGGTTTATTGCTTTAGGCGTTGGTTTACAAACATTAGCAAACAAAGAAATATCGCATACAATTCTCACCCAATAAAATTAACTATTGCCATAAAAGGAATCAAGGAATCACGAGCAAAATAAAACCATTTTTTAACCAATAGAATGTGCTTGTTTTACATAGAGAAATAGTGGACATCGTATTACAGTGCAATCTGCGGAAGTGCATAGTGACTGATGATGGTAATTCATTGAACAAGAGCCGGAGTACGAAAGGGAGTTTGAGCAGCTACACGCTTATCTAGGTCAAGGTGAAGTGCTGTGAAGAGACTGAATTACAGAGTACAGAAATGAATATTTAACAGTTATTGTATTTGTAGCTTACCAATAATATTTACCTCAGGCAGCAATGAGTCCTTTTCATTAAAATCTTTACAGGAAAATTTTGCATATTGATCTCTGCCTAATGGAATATAAAGTGATTGCTGAAGCGCATTGTTTCCAAAAACAACATCTGATGGAATAAAAGAAAACAAAAAAAATGGTGTGAAATGTATTTCCTGTAAATGTTCTTTCTTTGATGAAAATTTAAACTGGATTGTATTGATTGTATTGAAAAATTTTCCATATTTGTCTCCTGAGATCATTGATGACTTTTCATTGGATTTTTTTTCCCCTCTGGCCAATGAAAATCTGACACGTGTTTAAAGACACACCCCATTTATATAGGTAATACTGACCTGGATTTCCTT
>NW_015647928.1:0-699 GCF_001515625.1 Sinocyclocheilus rhinocerous | reverse complement strand
AATATAATTTCATTTTTCTCAACATTTCATGTCTATATTCAAAATGATATTTAGAACATTAATCTCAACATTATGCAGTTGTAATTGCAATATAAATAGATTTTGATAAACGCAAGATACTGATTTCATTTTAATGGTATAACAGCCTCATAGTGTGTAGTGTTAATTGGTGTAATTAATTAAAAGTTTAACTTTATGTTTATAAATAATAATGAGGTCTGCCTTTTTTCACTTGAATACCTGCCCCCAAAATATCTGTGCATGGCCCTGACTGTACAGATAAATCTATGATGGATATTTTCCCATTTTTGACACTGTATTGACAATTAAGATATACTGTAGCTCAGAATGTTAGCCACTTAATTAGTGCAGAAAAACAAAGGTGAACAACAAAACCAGACCTACCCATTGCTCATTTCTCTTTGAGACGACCAGGGTCTCAAAAGATCCTGAAGAAAAACACACACACCCAAACAAGCAGAATATCCACCCTGCAGACATGGTGCACTGTCTATTCTATCACATTCAGCACTTTTGAACACTCTAAAACTAGTGTACACTTTGTAACAGAGCAAATAGTTCTTTGAGTGGGAGTGGGGATTTGTGATCTTTGTTCCTAAATTCTTGATCGTATGAGTGCAGTACAGTACAGTAATTTTGTGTAGATATTGTTCTTGCTCAAGCTATTTTTTTCCCTCA
>NW_015647927.1:0-523 GCF_001515625.1 Sinocyclocheilus rhinocerous | reverse complement strand
CTTCACCAGTCGCTTGTCCTCCATCCTGCAGATATGTCCAAACAGTGTGAGCTTCCTCTCCATGATGAGTTGTACGATGTTCCTCGTGTTTCCAACTCGTCTTTGCACCTCCACGTTTGTGATTTTCTGATGCCAGTGAATGTGCAAGATTCTCCTGTAGCACTTCATTTCAAATGCCCGCAGTACATCTTTGTCTTCAAGTGTGTGTACAACTTTTCATTACCTGATGGGACACACTAGTGTTGTAAAAACGTGTAAAAGTGTTTACAGAGTTGTATTATTATTTTCAATATTTTGCATTTTAAAATCAACTTCTACATGTCTGATCATAATAGATGACACAATTTAATTAAGTGATAAAAAGCAGTTGCAAATGTTGTACAAAAATAAATATACTAATCATTGCAGCAATAAAATGTGTAGCACTTAGCTTTACTACCAAATTATATGTAATATCTTATTATTATTAATAGTTTAACTTACATTGGAAAGGTTTCCGTGACCTCTCTCGCGATCTTGGCAA
>NW_015647926.1:0-1509 GCF_001515625.1 Sinocyclocheilus rhinocerous | reverse complement strand
TCTTCAGGCTGCCAGGTGGGTGGCCATGTCTTCTTACTGGAAAAACCAATAAATGAGAAAATTACAGTGGTGATTTAAGTTGCCACATAGGTTTACTTATTCTTACCAGGATGGACATGGCAACCAATGCACCAACACCTCTATATGTCCCTGTGAATTAGGTAAGAAAAAAGAGCCAATTACAAAACAAAACTATTTCCAGGGCTTGAAAAGTTTTGGGAAAGTCATGGAAACTTATTTCACAAATCTCTTTATGATAGACTTATGTTTAATCAGGTCCTGAATTTCGGTGGTGTGTGTATATCGCATAGTTTTACTCATTCCTGCAGCTTTCGAGGTTATGAGGGAAATTCCTGCAAACATTTATTCAATATAGCATGTAGGTTAGATGAGTAAATAAATCAACACAAACTATCTAATCAGTCATTTGAAAACGGCTTGAGTGATTCAGCTGTACCGTGTCTTCTCTCTCTCTCATTCTCTCAAAGTGGCTTCACATCAACGCATCTCGTCTGCACTACAACGAGCTGCTGCACGCGGCGATACAAGACTTTCGCTCGCGTTTCGGGACAGTTGACAGAACTGTCACTTGCCTAATCGGGTCATTGTGGCATCATCACAAACATTTATAATTTGCACATCTTTTTAAGCCATTCGATACTCGCGTGTTTTCTCTGAGCTCACAGTCACGTCCAAAGCGCGCACGTATAAAGCTGCCTCGCTAGTATCGAGTTATTTTTCACAGATTTTTGCGCTTAATCGGCCAAATACACACAAAATGACATCAAAATGGCCGTCCTGGTGAGTATCCTCGTAAGCACAGTCGGTTTTGTCTTAAGTAAATATTAACAGTTGAGAAAGAAAACGCATGTGTATCAGTACTGGATCAGAGCATTCGGTCTTGTGAGAACAGCCGGGCCGTTCACATGTCGTGTCTTTTGTGCACTCAAGTTCGTTATTTCAAATGTAGATGTGTTACAAGTGCGCTCACAATAGAAGCTTTTTTTTAATTGAAATATACAGGTTATAGGTCAGCACGAAAGTCTTTCATTGGTGCGTGAGGAGGGGGATCCGCCAAATGAGGTGGCGGATCGGATTTCGGAGGATCTGGATCCGGCTTGTTCCGGCACAAATGAAGCCCTGTGTGTTTGTGTGTGTGTGAATACTTTAGATGCAAATGCTAAAGCCTATAAGTGCCGCCTGACAGTTTTCTTCTATAATGAGGATTTTAATCAGGCTCCTACATTTATGTTCAGTAATGTATATATAAAGTTTAGCATTCTTATGAATATAAAGTTTAACATTCTTATGATAATGGTATGTAATGCATATGAAAATGAAAAAAAAAAAGTTACAAATTATTTTGAAAAAACATTCTTGGAGCAGCACTGAGGAAAACATGGACAGTTAATTCAATTTCTTAAAGGGGTCATCGGATGCTACATGCACTTTTACAAGTAGTTGTAACTGAAATGTGTGTTGGCAGTGTGTGTACACAACCACCCTATA
>NW_015647925.1:0-566 GCF_001515625.1 Sinocyclocheilus rhinocerous | reverse complement strand
CAGTTTGACTTTATTTCTGTCATATATCTACACAAATTCTTTGAGTATACACAGAGGTTTAGATGTTTTATTGAAAATGTTTTGTTTGACCTCACCATCAAGGCGATCAGTGTTTGCTTTAGTTGGGCTCTTGACCCATCACTTTTTAATGCTAGTTTGTATGGTTGATGTAACTGTGTTTGTAAAGCACATCTGTTACAGCAATAAAAGCGTAGCAAAATTATGCTTAAATGGTTGTAAAGCACATTTGTTGTAACAATAAAAGCATAGAAAAATTATGATTATGAATTATTGATGATGGTGTAAACATCATTTTGTGGCCTGTTTCACTGATCTCGTTCAGCGGCTGATCTTTAAAACTATAGTGTGGGTTTTCACTTGTTTCATGTTATTTGCAATAGCTATATGACACTGCAAGCTGAGATGATAGACAATTATGATGGAGTTTGAAAACATCTTATGTTCAAAGCCTTAAAAACTACAGCATCTTAAAGACACACAGAGACATCAAGAATCAGCGTATGAATCCCAACAATGGTGACAATCAAAAGCTTCATGCTGCAATG
>NW_015647924.1:1155-1295 GCF_001515625.1 Sinocyclocheilus rhinocerous | reverse complement strand
ATTTTAGACATCCATCAATTAGTGATGAAAAAAATAATAATTTGCGGCGCTGTTGGAAACAACACGAGACCGTGCTGCCGCGGCTGTCAAGAGCGGCTCGACGGTGTTTAGTGTCCAGCAGCAGCATGTATGGTGCGTGC
>NW_015647924.1:0-950 GCF_001515625.1 Sinocyclocheilus rhinocerous | reverse complement strand
GATGAAGGAATTGGTCGTTCCTGACCAGCATCTCCTCAGACGCGCCTTTAGAGAGAAGTGCATCTTTACGGATTATGATTATAATGAAAGATGTTTTTGTTTTGATTTGTTTTATTTCCTTAAGTAATTTAAAGCTTTCTATAGATATTGTAATAAACCACTATTTTAACTTAAAGAGGTTCAATCAAATTGATGGAGACCAGAGGGTACATCACAACACCAGGATTTTATAGAAAAGGATCACTTTATTGACAATTGTATATAGACAAATATAACCGTTATGTAAAGAGACATTTAAATAAGTTCAACGAACAGTTCACTCTGTACACCCACACTAGGACAAAGGGCGCTACACAAGAAACTTCAACACTACACTGCACTCTAGTGGTTATTCCCGTCCCCGCAGTTAGGGCAATTAATCACAACGTCACTGGTAGTAATTAGTCTTTGGTACACAGCACACTTCTCCTTGGGAATCACAATATCTGTAATACTGATGAGTCCTCTTTGCGCAATACAGTCTCTTTGAAACGCTCTTGGAACATATGGTCAGCGCTCCTAAACCCTCCCCAACGTTATCTAACTACACAAATTCCATCCATTTATCTAACTATCTTCGTTGCCGGACAAACCCTAATGGTCTCGAGCAACACAAAGTGTCCCCATCTTCCCCTGAACGCGAAAAGCCCGTCACGTTCGCGAAAACCCCGTCACGTTCACTCAGCCGAAGCCCTTCCTCTCACCTGTTCTCCTCCTTAAATGTCCTCCAGGTGAGTTCAATTATCCATACATTCAGTCAATCAGAAGAGAACATGCTGCAAAAAGGTTCATTCTTTTTTTTCATTTTCAAAGGCAAAAAAGCACATCATGTTTGTTTTCTTTATTTTATGAAAGCACAACGTTTCGTTGATATTGTGAGTGCACACAAATAAAAGTAGACCCTTTACAGT
>NW_015647923.1:376-578 GCF_001515625.1 Sinocyclocheilus rhinocerous | reverse complement strand
TGTGTGTGTGTGTGGCGGGTGAATTGGAGCAGGACCGTTGGGGTGGCGACTAATGAAATAGTTCTCATCTAAAACAATGAAGGTCAGGAAGTTAATTGGTTTAAGTCATTAGCTCAGAGGAATCAGGCGGCCCGTCTGAAGATTATGCTCTAGATCGCGAGTCGTGGCTTTTGCGGGCGATCCGCCGCTGCTTAATTAATTG
>NW_015647923.1:0-264 GCF_001515625.1 Sinocyclocheilus rhinocerous | reverse complement strand
GTGTTTCATTAACAAAATGACTTGCCTGCGAGAGCCACGAGCCGCGCTTCAGTTTATCTGATGATCAACAAGAGCACGAGGATCAGGACACTCAGAAACACAAGACCACAGATTAATGCTCTCACTCGCTCTCATCATTGTGTTCTTGTGAATATTTATTTGAAGTTATTTTAGTATCATTTATATACTATTATAGTTTAATATTTATTTTGTATATTTTTTCTTTTCATTTTAATTTTACATAAAGTTTTAGTCATTTTGTTT
>NW_015647922.1:292-624 GCF_001515625.1 Sinocyclocheilus rhinocerous | reverse complement strand
TCCCTCGGCCCAGTCCAGAATGAACTTCTGCACAGAGATGGTTTTCCAATTCCAGCGATACCTTTAGTAAGAACAGTCTTGATTTTGTCTTTCTCCTCATATACTGGTTTAGATAAGGCTTTGAAGAGGTCATTACAGTTTATTGGATTGTTTTGTGTTCTGGGTGTTTCATCTGTAAATAAAACCTCATGTTCTTCATTCACCCCTTCTCTCTCTCCTTCTATTATGTAGAGCTGTGTGAAGATCCTGTTCAAGGGGGTTTCATTACCTTTGTTTCCCTCAAATAAGCAGCCAAACTTGTTCTTCATGCTGGTTTTGTGAAGGTCTGCTTC
>NW_015647922.1:0-282 GCF_001515625.1 Sinocyclocheilus rhinocerous | reverse complement strand
CAGCCAAATTTCATCTTCATGCTGGTTGTGTGAAGGTCTGCTTCAGGTATTTCCTGCCTGATGTGGGTCTGGTAGTGGGATTCAACTGTATCATCTATCTCCACAATGCTGAAATTAAAAGAAAGAACAGCAAAAATGTCAATGATTACAATGACTGTTGACCATTTTAAGAAACATAGCAGTGTGGATTGTATACTGTATGTTGTATATTTTGGAGAACATTTAGTGTTCATTGGTTTTCTCAAACCATTATTTAATCAAGGTGAATTACAGTAAATCAGC
>NW_015647921.1:0-1429 GCF_001515625.1 Sinocyclocheilus rhinocerous | reverse complement strand
GATGCGTTTCTGGTCTCAAATTGTAGCTTTTTACATCTTACAGTTCATAAATGTGTGAATTTCTGTCATGATGATTCTTTTCCATAACGCTGAATGTTGTAACCTTTCCCTTTCGTTTTAGCCTTGATGAAAGAGAATGAGAAAGAGACTGAAGACCTGAGTGAAGCAGAGGAGAAACCTCATCATATCAAATCTTTGAGTCACTCACAGACTGAGAACATTTTTTCCCTGAAAAGATCCAAAAAATCTTTCACTTGCCTTCAGTGTGGGAAGAGTTTCAGACATAAAGGACACCTTAATGATCACATGAAAATTCACACTGGAGAGAAACCACACACATGTGATCAGTGTGGAAAGAGTTTCAGACATAAAAGAAACCTTAATGATCACATGAAAATCCACACTGGAGAAAAGCTGCACACATGTCATCAGTGCGGGAAGAGTTTCCCATACAAACCGAGCCTTAAACTTCACATGAGATTTCATAGTGGAGAGAAGCCTCACACATGTGATCAGTGTGGGAAGAGTTTCACACAGAAAGCACACCTTGATTATCACATGAGAATCCACACTGGAGAAAAGCCACACACGTGTGATCAGTGCGGGAAGAGTTTTGCACATGTTAGGTCTTTTAAATCACATGTGCTCTCTCATTCTGGAGAAAGACCATATAACTGTGATCAGTGTGGTAAAAACTTTTCTTGGGCAAAATCCCTGAAGAACCACCTGAAAGTTCATTCAGAGGTGAAGCCTCACCTGTGTTCTTTGTGTGGAAAGAGTTTTAGTCAGCTGGGTCTTTTAACACGACACCAGAAAAGACACAGCGGTGTGAAGAATCATTTGTGCTTTTATTGTGGGAAGACCTTTATTAGAGCTGATGAATTGAAACAGCACCAGAGGATCCACACTGAAGAAAAACCTTACAAGTGTTCACACTGTGACAAGAGCTTCAATCAGTCAGGAACCTTGAAAGCACACGAGAGAATCCACACTGGAGAGAAGCTGTATCACTGCCATCCATGTGGGAAGAGATTCACTCATTGTAAGTCTCTGCTGTGGAGAGAAGCCGTATCACTGCCACCCATGTTGGAAAAGTTTCACTCATTGTAGTTCTCTGCTGAGTCATAAAAAAAACAAATGTCTGAAATCATGAAATCATGTCTAAATTAATCTAAAGATCCAGCTCTTTCAAGTGCAATGCTGCATCTTCACCAAATGTGATCATTTTGCTTCATGAATTTAATAATCATTGTGCTTTATTATGAATTTTTTTGTATTATATTACAACAATTAAGTTGTATTATGAAGAAAAATAGATTTTTTTTTTTAACATGTACATGTTTCTGTGCTTGCATGTCTAGTTCGGGAAGCTAAAAAGAGTCTTAACACTTTTTAGTGGGACATCTGGTATTTATTTTTAATTTTGTCT
>NW_015647920.1:0-501 GCF_001515625.1 Sinocyclocheilus rhinocerous | reverse complement strand
AATGTTCTTTTTAGCAGCATCATATGACCCCTTTAAGAATATTTTTCGAATACTTCTTGAGCTTTTTGTCAAGGAAAAAGCTCAGAACTAAGATGTTCAGATTATTAAAAAGAAGCAACTGAAACTACACTTCTATTTAAAGGTCCCATATTTTACGCCTTTCTGGAGTTTTATTTTAGGTTTTGATGTCCTTAAGAATATATATTTGCGGTATAAGTACCAAAAACCATCTCAATATATTTTTACAGCTCCTTTCTCAGGAGCTCTGCTGAGAACAGGTCGATTTTGGTCTGTCTAATTAATATTCATGAGCCTCTCTTCTGATTGGCCTGTTGTTTTCTGAGTGACGCACAGCCAGGCCAACCACAGGTAACTAGGGTCGGCCGACGTCACAGCGCTAGCTGGAGGCAGCAAAACAAAGGCGAAACTGAAGGCGGCCCATTCAAACCAGCGCATATTCGGCTGCAATAAGGAGCTTAAAATATCATCTTGTTGTGATGT
>NW_015647919.1:0-526 GCF_001515625.1 Sinocyclocheilus rhinocerous | reverse complement strand
ATAAGGCAGCAACATAAAACGTGAAAAAAATGAAGGGGTATGAATGCTTTCGCAAGTCACTGTATGTATATATATATATATATATGTAAATCATATGTCAATATGCTGTCAATCGATTAAAATAATTAATTGCGATTAATCGCATGATTGTCATGCGTTAACGTGATTAATCGCAACTTAATTGCACATTTTTATCTGTTCTAAACGTACCTTAATTTAATACTTTTCAAGTTTTTAATACTCTAATCAACATAGGCATGGACAAATATGGATGCTTTATGCAAATGTATGTTTATTATTAGTGAAACCATAGTCAACATAGAGCATGAAGACTAGACATGTTTCAAAGGTCACAGATGTTTTTCAAAGAACTTGTTCATGTCTATTAGACACATGAAAAAAGAAATATCAGGTTCCCATTACTTCTCTTTATTTGCACTGAGCAATTTGCTTACACAAGCCTGTTTACATTTTCGCACGGCAGGGCAGCTCACTTCTTCTGAACATGCAAAATGTACATTTATTA
>NW_015647918.1:0-463 GCF_001515625.1 Sinocyclocheilus rhinocerous | reverse complement strand
TAATAATTAAGTGTAAAATAACACTGCATAGTGTTCACTGTATGAATTTAATTTAGGTTAATCTTTGTTATAGCCGTTTTGTTAACATTAGTGACATATTCAGCAGCACGTATTTATAGGCTGCTGTCCCTTTAAAACCGACTGCACGGATCCAGTATAATGATACACATCCGATTTCTTTCTCAGCTGTTTACATTCATTTAAAACATAACCGACTGCGTTTACGAGAATGATCGTCGAGACGGGTACTATTGACATAATTCTGTGTGTATGTGTCTGTTCAAACATGAGATGCGAAAGACGAATCAACTCGGTCTGAAACGCGTCTCTCTGTGTGTGTGCGCACGCTTTGCACGTGTGCGGCAGAACTGAAGAGACGCGGTGCGAGATGCGGCTTGTGCGCGCGCTTCAGGTGTGAGTCAGGCAGCAAGACGAGACGGCAAAGAGTTGTTTTCTGCAACTT
>NW_015647917.1:0-503 GCF_001515625.1 Sinocyclocheilus rhinocerous | reverse complement strand
CAAAGTAAAAACATTCTCGTGGATTCAGAGCAGTTAACAATCAATAAATACCGCAAGTTTATGCTAAATAATGGCTTAATGACCATTGATGAATTACAATGTTTACTTTATGGTGTTCATATTGTAATATGTTGTAGATGATTGTAGTAAACGCACAGACATTTCAAAATAAGAGTCCCGGTGTATTTCCAGCTTGTTTGTAATTAAAAGTCCATTGTTTGATCAATTTCAAAAGTTTTCATTGTGCTCCTAAATTTTTCAACTTAAGAACACATGTGCTCCTTGAGGAAATGCGCCAAGCTCTGTTTATAGAAGCCAGTTTCCCCATTAGAGTAAAACTAATTAAGTAATTTATTTTATTTATTAACTTAAAGTTCCTTTATCATAATTGTGATTTTGTTGCTTGTAATTGCAACTTTATTTCTCAAAATTTAGCTTTATGTATCTCACAACTGCAGCATGACTTTTTATCTCGAAACTGTGACTCATAACACAATTCTTTG
>NW_015647916.1:0-1365 GCF_001515625.1 Sinocyclocheilus rhinocerous | reverse complement strand
GATCTAGAGAGATCTGATAGTGTTTCATCTTCTGTTGCTGCAGGTAATTTTACAGTTTATTTATTCATTTATATTTTTACAGTGAAGGTGTGTAATCGTAATAAATGACGAAATACCTGTAAAATAACAGTGTTTGTTAAATAACAGTGTCTGTTATAGTTTAATGCAAATTTCTGTAAAAGTTTTTGTACTTTACTTACAGTTGCAAGAAAAAAAATAATGAACTATTTTCAATTTCCTGGTTTACTGCATAAATAGTCATGAAATTTGATTTGATTTTCACCAAAGTCACAAATATCAACAAACACAATATCCAAATAAATAAAGTTCATATCTTAATTTAAATCAAGTGGAAAAAAACTTTTTGGAAATAACTTCAATTTAAAATAAAATGGTAAAAAACGGTCAAATGACAGGCAGTGATGGCTGCCAAAGGATAAATGTACAATTAAAGTTAAATATAATTTAAATAAAGTGCAAAAATGTGCATACATTTTCATTAAACACTTTAACAGACAACCTGAATTACTAAAATAATTGTGTGTGTGTGTGTGTGTGTGTGTTATATACACTGTTAGACATTTCTGTCATTTCTACAGTTATTTACTGTATATCACCCATAATACTGCAAATTCCCTTTACAATAAATAACTGTAATTCCCTTTGCATCATGGAAATTTTCTGTGATGTCAAACTCCACATACAGAGGTTTACTGTATTTGTTAAAATTGCTGTATACTACTGTATGTGTCTTTATATGCTTTAAATAGGGCTATCAAGTGATTAAATTTTTTATCTAATTACATAATGTGCCGATTAATTAATCGAATTAATCTCAAATTAATGATTTTTTTAGTTAGGAGCAATTGAAGTTAGGAAGTTATTATTAAAGATAATTTAAGACATTATTGTGTTAAATTATAAAAGCACTGAATAGACATTACAAAAAAAAAACTTTAGAAAGAAATATATTTTAATTCAACATACAAAAATACAAATACATACTGAAATATGAAATTATTTAAAAAAAGAAACGATACTTTAAATATAAAAGTGCCAGTAGGTGGCAGCAAATCACTGTCTTAATAAGTGAGTCATACATTCAATTGATTCGTTCATACAGCTGATTCATTCAGATTCATGCTGGATGTCTTGGATGTGGAAAACAGATTCATCCTCGGACTGGAGAGTAAACACATAAATAATAGGGCTGGATAAAAGTCATGGCCTAATGGTTAGAGAGTGGGACTTGTGACCCGAAGGTCACGGGTTTGAGTCTCGGTACCGGTAGGGATTGTAGGTGTGGAGAGTGAATGTACAGCGCTCTCTTCACCCTCAATACCACGACTGAGATGAGACCCTTGA
>NW_015647915.1:324-1561 GCF_001515625.1 Sinocyclocheilus rhinocerous | reverse complement strand
CTCATTCTGGACTTCAGGAGACGCAGCGTTGAGCCCCACTCTACATCAACTGAACTGAGTGGAAAGGGTCCACACCTTCAAACTCCGACAAGCTTTCTTGGTCTGTTACACAACAACAATCAAAACGGCACCGCAATGGCTGCACTTCCTCAGAGTGCTCAGGGAAAACAGTTTGGAGTGTAAGCTGCTGGTGTCCTTTGAACGCTCCACCATTGAATGCATGCTAGTGTACTGCATCTCACTGTGGGAGTCCAGTTGTACTGCAGCAGACAAGAGAGGAGAATTTCAGATAATTTTCAGAGAGCTCTCGAATTTCATCAAAAATATATTAATTTGTGTTCTGAAGATGGAGGTCTTACAGGTTTGGAATGACATGGGGGTGAGTAATTAATGACAATTTTCATTTTTGGGTGAACTATCCCTTTAACTGTAATTCCCCCTACAAGAGCAAATGTGGGTTGAGTCAGTGTGGATAACAATATGCAGTTCTCACAACGAAGAGCATGGTTCACACATGCAAAGCAGCACTTCTCCATTGTGATTGACATTGTGTCACTAAATAGCAACTCTTGCAGAATTTAAACACTCAGTGGGTCAGATCAGAGGAAGTGAAGAAACACAGTAAGTGCTGATAGTATTTAAAGAAAGAGTTGTGAGCATATACTGAAGAGGAAGACAGAGAGAGAAAATGGCTGATAATTATCATTTGTGTCTGCTGGGACTGATCATTCTCTCTTCACTTCTCACAGGTAAACACAATTCTACATGCTCTTTAAACTCCTGTGAAAGAGTTCAGTGTATTTGCATACAATAAAGTTTAATTGTTTAATATACAGCTTAATGTAAAAGTTATATAAATAAAATAAAATGTTCTTGTGTTTCAGGTACCAGTGGAGTGGATGAGACTCATGTGTTCATCAGTTCTGGTGAAAATGTCCGTCTGCCCTGTAATAATGCTCTTTCTGACTGCACATCAACTGTATGGAACTATAACAGTTATTCAGCAGCAGTTGAACTGATTGCTTTTGGGATAAAGAAGAACGACACAGAGAGACATGAGAGACTGAGTCTGGGGTCTGACTGCTCTCTGAACATCAAGAACATCTCAAAAGAAGATTATGGATATTACACCTGCCAACAATGGACTGGTGTGATTGAACAAAAACAAGGAACTGATGCAAATGTTTATCTGCATGTTCTTCATGGTAATTTTATGATTATGTGGTCAATTTAAAAA
>NW_015647915.1:0-216 GCF_001515625.1 Sinocyclocheilus rhinocerous | reverse complement strand
CTGAGATCAGTGCAGGCCGCTCTGTGACTCTCTGCTGTCAGTTGTATTCATATGATGGAGTCTCTTGTGATGATTGGATCCGTTCTGAGAGAATTCAGCTGTTCTGGGTGAATCAGGCTGGTGTTAAACTGACGAGATCAGACTCCAGATATCAGCTATTATTCTCATCAGATCACTGTATCATCACTCTGACTACAACACTCCTGAATGAAGATC
>NW_015647914.1:0-780 GCF_001515625.1 Sinocyclocheilus rhinocerous | reverse complement strand
AAATAATGTTCTTTTTAGCAACATCATATGACCCCTTTAAGGCGCCCCGGGGTAAAAGGCGCCTTTGATATTATTTTCCTTTAAACCACTAGATGGCACAAAAATGTGTCGTGGCACTTTCCAAAACATCTGCTTTTCAAGAAGCACATGTATATTTGGCTGATCCTTGACGCGATCGCGGGCAGCAGTGCAAAGTTGATTCTGTACTTACTTGATCTAATATTTTGTTTTTTTTAAATGTTGTAGATTTAAGTAGCAAATAAGAATCGTTCAAATTAATGAATATATTTTGAGACAAGGGTCTTCTTACCGATTTTGTTTTAAGATAATTAAAGCAACAGTTTTTAAATAACAAAAGAATATGTAAAAGTATGGTATTTGGGGTAAAAAGCGCCCCTGCTTTTGGAGCTAAAGGCGCACAGTAATTAACATGATAATTAATAGATGGCTGACTTTTCCATTTGTTGACATGACATGGTTAGATTCAGATGGTAAATATTATATATTATGTTGGGTGTCCATATTAGAGATAATCACAATGTTTAGAATGAAACCATCATATTTAAAAACATTATTATTAAATTATTATTATTATTATTAAACATTATATAATAAAATATAATTTGTTGTTACTACTGTAAATCTATATTAAATTATTATGGAATCACCTTCAATGCTTTCAGAATCTTTACTTTTTAAACTGATTTTGTTTCTGTATTTTAAAATACAGTGGTGTGAGTCCTGATTTCTTATTTTTTTGCATGTTTGTCACACTTTAAT
>NW_015647913.1:0-525 GCF_001515625.1 Sinocyclocheilus rhinocerous | reverse complement strand
AGAGAGAATTCCAATCCATAGGGTACAGCATACTTAAAAGCATACGTTTTTTGCCTAGTTCAGTTCAGACAATAGGTGCAGAAAGAGAAATTTTGGGAACAACAAAATAAACTACCAACAATTTTCTGTTGAAGAAAACAAAATATGAGGGCAAATGAAATTTGTTGTATCGTTATTGATCATTGGTCCTTTTTAACCTTCTCTTTGCTGCTTTTTATTGCTGAATATGTTTTACACTCCATGGTTTAAGTTGTGAAAAAAAAAAAGAATAAATAAAATTCAAAAAATGTTTTGTCCCATTTAAGTAAAAATGAGGTTTACAGTATACACATTTTCATCTTGTGTGAAGTAAAATTATTTAAATGCAAAGACATTACATTGACTTCTCTTATCAATCACTCTATGATGGTGTGTAACTGTATGCTAGGATAAAAACAGAACAGAACACATTCATCATAAATAGAAAGTAAAACCCAGCCAATTATAACCAAATACAGTGGCTGCACTGCTGAGACAACATCTTGA
>NW_015647912.1:0-661 GCF_001515625.1 Sinocyclocheilus rhinocerous | reverse complement strand
AGCAGTCATGTTGGTGTGTTTTCTATCAGCTGTTAATAATCAATAGATTCCAGATTCGCTAATGAATCATTTTTTGATCTAATCAGTCAAACGCCTTTGCAAAAGCATCTAGAACTGTTTGTGATTCAATTCACACTCTAAATAATTTCCTGTGGTTTCTCACATCAAAATAGTAATGGGATAATTTGTAAAACTGAGCCCAAAAAGGGCACTGGATAGGATGAATTTACTTAAGTGCATTTTAGGAAACTAGGAAAAGTCTTCTATTGTTTCATCAGTGATACAGCAGATCTTTATTGTGCATGCAGCCTGTGACCAAATCTACAATAAAGAGATTGCATATCCATATATGCATGTCAGTATATAAAAAGAGTATCAAAATACGGGGACACTTTTGGAAAAGGTGCCAGTGCCGCAGTATTGATTAAAGCCAAGAAACTCTACAGATTTCAATACACTAATGGCACAAAAATTGTTTACAGCAGCTTTCAAAGTCCTCTCAGTAAGTTCCCTTTTCAGTTTGTCACTTTTATGGTATGTCAAGAAGTGTCAATTTCTTAAGCCTGTATAACATCACACTAATTCATTGGCAGCTCCACCCACTATTTAAGCTTTATCTTGTTTCATCTGTAATTGCAGCAGTGAGTACAGCACTCATTTT
>NW_015647911.1:0-608 GCF_001515625.1 Sinocyclocheilus rhinocerous | reverse complement strand
TCTGTTCGTTTCTAGTTTACAACTATGAAACTCGAAATTTAAAGAAACTGCTTTAGAATGGAAACTGCTCGCAAGCATTCCATTTTTTGCCAGATATCATAACCCTGATTATCCAAGTCTTTTCTCCATCCCATCCGTGCGTTTGATTATCCAAGTCTTTTCTCCGTCCCATCCGTGCATTTGCTCCTTAAAGGCATAGCTAAATCATTGGTCAGAACTCATGATAAACGCCTACCCATTACTTTCCCGGTTCTTCAACGGCTAATCTTATCCCTACGTAATGGTACGTTTTCTGGCTACATTAACGTTCTTTTAGAAGCTTGTTTTTAACAGCTTTCTACGGCTTCATGCGTCCAGGGGAATTTACGTCTGAATCTAAGTGTTTTGAATCTTCACAAGATTTGTGTCTTTCAGATGTTCATTTTTCACCTAATTTCTTTACCATTTTCCTCAAGCACTCCAAGAATGACTCGATAGGATCAGGCGTCACGTTGTCTCTATATAAAAACGATTCCCAGTTCTGCCCTTATTTCTCCATGATTACTCCTCTTTTCACTCTCCTCTATTTATTTTACCCAACGGAGCACCCATTACTAAGGCCTGGTTCA
>NW_015647910.1:0-802 GCF_001515625.1 Sinocyclocheilus rhinocerous | reverse complement strand
TTTCTCGTCATGTCTTGTGTATTTAAAGTGTTCCCGGTTCTTAGTCTGGTATTGTATGCGTGAACCTTCTCAGCTACGTGTGTTTTCCTGATTCCCTTGAAGTCATTAAAATCTCCTTATTGATGTACTCTTTGTCTCCTCGCTCCGCGCTCCAACACAGTAGCAACGTGACATCTTCATTGCCACTTGATCCTTCAGAAATTATTCTAATATGCTTATTTGGTCCCTTAATGCATCCTTGCTGAATACAAGTGTTAATTTCTTAATTAGAAATGCTTACTGACCTCAATCAAATTAACACATTTACTGAAAAACAAATTACCTAAAAATAATAAATAAATAAAAAATAAAAATAAATGAGCTAACATCTAAATTAAATTATTTTAATCAAGAAAAAAAGTAACATTATTAATGCCAAAATTGTATTTAAAATCGCTGAATCAAACTCAATACATTAGGCTACACAAACAAATATACATTTAAGGGATAGAGCAGGAAGAAACAGCTCCTTAAGGTAACAATTTAAGTTTACCACTTACCACAGTATTAGAGAGTGCAAACTTCGCTTTTTTTTTTTATCCCATCTGTGTTTCATTCATAAGTAAATTTGGCATTTAAAAAAATCTTTATCCTTTTTAATCTTCCATCATTTACTACTAATAAACAACAGGCAGTATATAGGTTTGTTCAGTGTTCGAACTATACCGTGGACTTTGGGGGAGCCCACTTGTTTTTTTTTTATAACGGGGGGGGGTTCGTGCGCTTGCACATGCCTCAAAAGAGGGCTTACAATGACTTACAA
>NW_015647909.1:0-507 GCF_001515625.1 Sinocyclocheilus rhinocerous | reverse complement strand
AACATCCACCAGCTCCGTAATGTCGTCATGGAGGAGTGGAAGAGGACTCCAGTGGCAACCTGTGAAGTTCTGGTGAACTCCATGCCCAAGAGGGTTAAGGCAGTGCTGGAAAATAATGGTGGCCACACAAAATATTGACACTTCGGGCCCAATTTGGACATTTTCATTTAGGGGTGTACTCACTTTTGTGGCCAGTGGTTTAGACATTAATGGCTGTGTGTTGAGTTATTTTGAGGGGACAGCAAATTTACACTGTTATACAAGCTGTACACTCACTACTTTACATTGTAGCAAAGTGTCAGTTCTTTAGTGTTGTCACATGAAAAGATATAATACAATATTTACAAAAATGTGAGGGGTGTACTCACTTCTGTGAGATACTGTATATAAACAAATCTTAACCAATGATTCCTCATTGCATCCACTTTCGGAAGGTCAAATAAAGTGCTTTTGCTTTCGCACAGACACACCGTCTCCCTGACATGGCTGCATCAACACTACTGCAGT
>NW_015647908.1:288-517 GCF_001515625.1 Sinocyclocheilus rhinocerous | reverse complement strand
AATTGAATTTGCCACAGGTTAACTTCACTCGAAGTGTGGTAACATTTACAAGCAATATGAATGCTCCTGAGCTAAATTTCAGATAAGGGAATGAATACTTATGCAATGGAATAATTTAAGTTTTTTATCTTTAATAAATTTGCAAAGATGTTAAAAACCTGTTCTTTGCTTTGTCATTATGGTGTATGGAGTGTAGATTGATGTGGAAAAAAAGTAATTTAAAGCAGTT
>NW_015647908.1:0-170 GCF_001515625.1 Sinocyclocheilus rhinocerous | reverse complement strand
TGTGTGTGTGTGTATATATATATATATATATATATATATATTAGTGCTGTCAATCAATTAAAAAAATTAATTAATCGCACATTTTCGCTATTAATCCCACTTAACATTAGAGTTTTTATATATAACGTATTGGCCCGAATATAAGACGACCCTGATTATAAGACGGCCCC
>NW_015647907.1:0-668 GCF_001515625.1 Sinocyclocheilus rhinocerous | reverse complement strand
ATAATGAATTGGTTTATTAGTTGACAAATTATATGACATGCTATGGTTTGTGGTATAACTGTAAATGACTCATGACTGCACAAGAAAAAAACAAGCATTTGACTGCTGTTAGAAAATAACGGTGCATTGATTTACCTTTAAATGCTTAAAAGCTATCTGACACAACCATTTGGGACCATTTGACTCCTGATTAGCATCTTTGAGCTAGGTTCAAAAGTATCTAAAATTGTCACTATCGAAACATTTGGTGGAGTTTCAGTAGTGACATCTTTATTTTTGGGGGTATTATCCCATTTAATTCTCACTACTGAAACAGTCACGACTGAAACATGTCATCAGTTTCGGTAGTGACTGTAACGAGGCTGACAAGATGTGAGACGTGCGGATCCATGTGCAAGCTTTTATTAAAGCAGAAGAGGTCAGAAACACAGGCAGGGTCGAACAATGGCAAACAGGTATATGGCGGGCAAGACACAAGAATAATCCTAGGGCTAGCGTGGGTCAACGATCGGCGAACAGAATCAAAAGGGCGAGACTAGAGGGGATAAATCTAGGAAAACAGGCAAAGATCAGAAACCGGGAAAACAGACAAGGTAAGACTAGGCTGGGCTGGGAAACTAACAAGGGCTCTGTAAAGTAGCTATCACTGCTTGCGATAAGCGCATACA
>NW_015647906.1:0-1767 GCF_001515625.1 Sinocyclocheilus rhinocerous | reverse complement strand
TCGTTTGACCGCACTAATATTTTAAAAATATTTTTACAGTATTTGACATTTTGAAGCATATATTAATTTGTTAGTTTTGCTATATATTTATTTATGTGTGTGTGTATATATATGTATATGTGAAAAAGCAAAACTAAAAATTATTAATAAAAAAAAACTATATAAAGCAATATATTATAGCCCAGACCCATACTAACGGAGTATTCCTACATAAAAACTATATAAAGCAATATATTATATATATAAAAGAAATTATATTTTGCATAAAGGAACTGAAGTCTGTTTTAGAACTTTAGGATTTTATTGCATTGTCATGAAAATAATTTAACTCAAAATTCCTTTCCTGTTTTCCTTTTCCTACTTTTTTGCATTACAATAATGAGACTAAGTTTTTTTTCCCTTTGCTTTACACTAGTAGTAAATCTGCTTAATTGTCATGAAAATAATATCTGAATTAAAATTAAAATAGGCTTTGTTTTCTTTATGCAACTGTATAATGTCTCGTTTCTTTCTTTGGGTTTGTGTGAAAATGACCTTGAGATGTTCTTGACAGCTTTTGTGAGATTATTTAGGTCCTCCGCATTAACTTTCCAATAGCATGAGATAACGATCATGTGTAATGATCAATCTGAGATGCACAAGGCTTGTGGGTTTAATGCTGATCGTTAAATTCATGTTAGACCTGCTTTTTGATGCTTCCTGAGCCTTTATAACTAACTGGAAGCAGAAGTTTATTAAGGATTTTTGACACAGTCAGTAAGTGTCTGACTACTGTATGTTATTTTTTGCTTATGCAACATCTAAAACCGTTTGTCATGCGATATGAAGAGCGGTCATATGCGGTCATTGTGCTTCTGAAAACCGGTTTAGGAGAGCTCAGACTCATACACTGGACTTTGTGTGTCATTCAGAGTTTGAGAAACTGCTTCGATTCCAGTTTAAGCTGCTTATGATTTACAGTAGTTCAACTACAAGCTACTAACTAACCGACTCCTATACTGAAGGAGTCTGTACATTTTTGAAATTTTAACTACATTATATCCTTTATTTTAATTTAATATGAGCCACATTTTCTGGCACAAAAGTCATTTTCAGGGACGTCAGCAACAAATATGTATTTAATTTAATTGCTTAATTTGCATGAATGTTTCATTAGAATGAACTGGACCTGTGAATGTGATATTGCTTTAATATCAATGCAGGATGAACAAATCATTACATTTGCATTAGAATAATATGCATTGACGAATTGTTCACAATAAGACCATGAATTACATTTATGCATTTATGCATTTAGCAGATGCTTTTATCCAAAGCAACTTACAAATGAGGAACAAAAATAATTTGTCAAGGAGCCAACAATATTTGTAGCATACAGTGCCAAGTTTATTAGACAACTGGATTGGCAAGCAATCTAAAATGAATCAAGTATTACGTGGACAGTCAGTTTTGGTTTTCATGTTGACTTAAGAGAAACCTTGGTGGTTCTTTCCCAAAGAAAGAGAAAGAGAAATGAAAGACAGAAACTGTAACTGTCCTCCAGCTCAAGGCGAGGGAGGAATCGCTTTCCAGCGAGTGTAAACTCGTCTTTTCTCAGTAATTGGAGCACTGCCTTCTGTTAGTTGAGTTACAGACACTGATTTACCTAAACTTACTGTTTTACTGTGTGCGTGTGTGCGTGTGAGCGTGTGAGCGTGAATGAGTGTGTGTGTGAGAGAGTGAGCGAGTGAGCGAGAGTGAATGAGTGTGTGTGTGTGTGTGTGAGAG
>NW_015647905.1:0-1313 GCF_001515625.1 Sinocyclocheilus rhinocerous | reverse complement strand
CCTTGAATTAATTTAAACCGTGGCCTCAGCTACTCTGTTGCTTATTTGGGTGGTGCATTTGTACAGATATTGTCCTGCGTAAGTGTTTTTTTAGTCGAACCAGTAACCTCTCTCAGGCACAGGGGAGCTTTATTCCCTTTCCGTTTAATTGCCCTTAGCAGGCTGCTGACTTCTCAAAAACTCAGAACCGCCATGTACTACACAGGAAGTTATGTATTAGTCATGAGAAGGGACACTCAGAAGGGCTCGGTGGCAAGGCATCAGGTGGGCAACCTGGGTGTGAGTGTCATCATTAAGCAAGCTCATGTCTCAAGTGTATGTGTTTTGAGTCCCTCATTCCTTCAACCGTTCGCAAAAGTGCCACTTGCAAAAGGCGCTTACATTTATAGAGACAACCTCGTGGCTATGTGCATGAAGAAATCATTGCTATGTAGGGCTGGGTGATGTCATTTTTTGTCCTATCTATTATTTTATTTTAAAATAATGAAAACTATTAAATAAAATATTATAATATCATAAAAATATGATACTATTTGTAAAAATATATGTATACACATACTTTATTTATTTTTTACAAGAAGTGTGGTAATCGAGAACAGAGGTTAGTGCTTTTGGCATACATTTATTTAATCAAATTGTGGATGTTTCCTATATCTTCCTCATTATGTGCACCTCAGTTTTATGACCCTGATATAGTGTCAGTAAAAGTTAAATCTTCCCTTTTACAGGCAGTTCACCCCATAGAGGCGTCAAATTCAATCACATCTGGAAATGAATGGCCTGTCACTTTAACTGAAAATCTGACTACTAAAACTGCAGCAAAATGGGGTTTCTGCACTCTAGCCAAGGAAGCTAAACGAATTACCTTCAATCCTTAATTTTAAACTCACAATGAGTTTGAATCAGTTGGTGTTGGATGGCTGAGGCATATAATCTAACAGCAGACAGAATAAGCCTAAATATTAGCTTATAAATAGTGGTTCCTCAAATGTGGAACTCAATAGAAATCACTTTTGGTTTGGGATTGTAAATAATCTACCCAGCACTGAAGATAAATGTGTCCCTCTAAACTGTCTGAAGTATCTTTAATGCTAGTTCGTTTTGTTTGTCTCTGAACCAGTTGCGATACATCAATTTTGAATATGCATAAGTCCATATCCGTGGTGGTGTGACTGCTACCACTACCATATTTTTGGCTTTCATTCTGCTGAAAGACCATTTTTAGTTAATCGTCAATTAACTAGACATTTGTATTCAAATAATTAATCTTAAACTCCTTGATCCATACAAATGAACATAGGAGCTTGTCAACT
>NW_015647904.1:0-612 GCF_001515625.1 Sinocyclocheilus rhinocerous | reverse complement strand
AAAAATTTAAGTTGACTGACTATAAACAGCCAAAAGTTTTTGAACAGTAAGATTTTTTATGTTTTTTAAAGAAGTCTCTTCTGTTCACCAAGCCTGCATTTATTTGATCCAAAGTACAGCAAAACAGTAAAATGTTGAAATATTTTTATTATTTCAAATAACTGTTTTCTATTTGAATATATTTAAAAGTGTAATTTATAGTGATTTCAAAGCTAAATTTTTGTATCATTACTCCAGTCACACGATCCTTCAGAAATCATTCTGATATTCTGATTTGCTGTTCAAAAAACATTAATAATAATAATAATAATTAAAAATGGTTTCTTGAGCTGCAAATCAGCATATTAGAATGATTTTTGAAGGATGTGACACTGAAGACTGGAGTAATGATGCTGAAAATACAGCTTTGATCACAGAAATCATTTTAAAATATATTCAAATAGAAAGCAGTTATTTTAAATAGTAAAAATATTTCACAACGTTACTGCTTTTGCTGTACTTTGGATCAAATAAATGCAGGCTTGGTGAGCAGAAGAGACTTCTTTATAAAACATTAAATATCTTACTGTCCAAAAACTGTTGACTGGTAGGTTATATAGATTACAGAAATGT
>NW_015647903.1:0-589 GCF_001515625.1 Sinocyclocheilus rhinocerous | reverse complement strand
GTGAGCCTCAGCGGCCCCATCCGGAACACTTCCATTCTCAAAATGGATGGGAAGGACTAAGACTCTGAAAACATCAAAACAGAGACCCACCTGAGACATACTTTTAGCAGAACTGAAAATGCCCACCATTCACAGTTATTGTCGACAGAAATGAAACAAGAAAAGAAACTGTATACAACTAAAAATGGCTACAACAATAAGCAGTGTTAGAGTTTCTTCAGTGCAAAAGATTCTTCAGATAATTAAAAAGTTATTCACACTAAGAAAAAGTTGTTCTCTTGAGAAATGAGAGTTGCATGATAGCATAACTGAGAAGACTACGCTGTGTAATAGTAAACACATATGACGCGTTCTGGCGTTCAACAACATCTGGACGGAGCGCTCACAACCGAATTAAACTAAACCACGGGGTCTGGAGTCACGTTTTTCAAAGTTTAACTTTTCACTTTACACACCTTAAAAAGCAAAACTGGAAGAAGAAGAAAACGTTAGACTTCTTAAACGTAACGCAAGTGTATAGAGAACAACATTTACCAGCGTAGTAGACGGGGACGCAAGAGCGCGCTCTCACTTCAACCTAATATATTAA
>NW_015647902.1:0-627 GCF_001515625.1 Sinocyclocheilus rhinocerous | reverse complement strand
ATTGTGAATAGTTGCAATAGAAATCACAGTTGCAATTTTTTAGACAAATTAGATCGCTCCCTCATTTGTGATATCATTTCAAAATTGTGTGTACTTGATTATCAAAGAGACAATAATGTTGGCGAGTAACTAGCACGCTTGAAATGAATTATGAGACATGCACTGTATTGTGTAAAAAAAATAAAATAAAAATTTTTTTTCAATTGTGCACCATTTTCAATCAATTTGCAAATTTTTTTAATTTCCCTTGTGGAAAAAGAAGTGCACTTAATTGTACTGAATGTGGACTAGTACTTTACTTCATAACTTAAAAACACACTTATTGCAGTTTTATTTTAATATCACAAAGATACTACTATAGTTTTTATTAATATTTAGAATTTGTTTATATTTTTATATTTTCACATTATACTGTTTTTTTTTTCATTTTGATTGAAGTTAAATTTTTTGCCATTTTGTTGTTTTTTTACATTTTCATTAGTTTTTGTTTTAATGTTTGAATAGTTTTTATAAATTTTTATTTGTTTGGGTTATTTTACTTGATCAACTTATGCTAAATAAAAATACAAAATGTTGCCTTGGTAACTAGCTGAAATTGAAATAATTTGAAAGACTTTTATATTTGAT
>NW_015647901.1:0-854 GCF_001515625.1 Sinocyclocheilus rhinocerous | reverse complement strand
ATTAAATCTGCAGGGTTGTGGCCCTCCAGGAACTGAATTTGACATTCCTGGTATAAAATATTATCCTTACCCAACTAGCAAAGTGAGTTAACAGTTAAGAACTAGGTGTTATGTTAACTACCCCCAAACTAGCACCCCGGCAGAACCAGGTCTCTGGTTACTGTGGTAACAAGACATGACATCAAGATAAGACAACTCAAAGGAATGTAGAATTTCACTCTATAAGTACTTTGAAACAGAAAATATACCCTTGTACTGTACATTACATCATAACCCCTTTACCCTCTATATAATCAGTTGAGATACATATAATCATTATTCAATTACACTATATAATAATATGTTCTTTTATAATGTTTCACCTGTGTATTAATCTTAATTCTTTGAATAAATTAATTCGGGTGACGGGGCAGACCATTCTCATAACATTAATATAGCACATTTCTTGACACTCAAAGCGCTTCACATATGTAGGGAGCACCATTTGAAAACCTATTGTATCTAAAACAACTTCACCTTTCACCACTGATCTGTTACTAATTGTTTCTTTTTGTAATTCTGAACTTAATGAAGTTTGGTTGCACTTACAGAACCCTTGTATGTGAGAATTGTATAAATCCTTGCATTTAAAGGCAAAATGCTTTTATTTATTTTACTTTTTTTTGTAATAAGTAGAGATAACTTCTAGATTTTGAAAAGTGAAGGCAGTATTAACAGAATAAAAGAGTTAAATAAAATAGTTAATAGTTGTTGGAAAAACTTGTAAAAGCTGTAAACAATTGTTCTTAATTGTTTGAATAAAAGCAATGAACTGGATTATTTGTTTTGGCTGAAGATAAAAATATTAATTTTAG
>NW_015647900.1:0-601 GCF_001515625.1 Sinocyclocheilus rhinocerous | reverse complement strand
TTAACCTTTCTCCATTTTTGACAGTAAAAAAAAAGGTCTTCATTAATACAATTTAAATACTGCACAGGTAGGATTGGTATAGGCTATGATATCTATCTATCTATCTATATATAATATACATACACACACACACACGCACTCTCTATCTCTTTATATATATTCTATCCGTTAAATAAATAAATAAATAAATAAAAAGTTCCCATTATACATAAATATAGGCCTATTAATAATAAAAATAACTAAAATATTTATAAACAAAATTAAACTATTATCTATATTACCATAAAAATCGAAAATACATTAAATCCGTCAATAAATAAATAAAACAAATTTAAATAAAACAAAGGTCTGCTTATATATATAAATAAATGATGAAAATAAGGAAAATATCTAGAAGCACATTAAAAATATGCTATCCATATTCTATATAACCACAAAAATATATTCTATCCGTAAATAAATAAATACATATGGTCTACTTCACACACAGTCAGTTAATATATTATATTATATTAATATAATATAATATAATAAGGTAAATATCTAGAAACACATTGCAAATGTTATCTATATTCTATAATAATTACAATTCCATTAAAAT
>NW_015647899.1:0-530 GCF_001515625.1 Sinocyclocheilus rhinocerous | reverse complement strand
TGTTTAAAACAATTGAAATACTATTTGGCCAGTGGAAAAGAATGATATATGGTGATACCACATATATATCACATAAATGGTGATTTCGGGGAGGAGTCGGGGTGGAGATGCACGTACACATGGTCTTCCCCTGACTGGGATTTATAATGGGATTTTTGTGCAGGTTCTGGCATACGAATGGTTTTATAGATCTGAAAACTTTTGTGCGTATGCAAAATTTATCATTTGTGCATACGTACAATTTTAGGATGAAATCTACAGAGAGTTTTATAAATGAAACCCCTGGTGATTTCATGGCTACACCCCCACCCCCCAATTTTTTTTTATTTTTATTTTTTAATTTGTATATATTCTTCAAAAAGAATATTTAAAAAAAAAGGTTAATTTAAAGGGTTTAAAATATAGGTCTAAGAGTTACAAGGGCTTGTTTGGTCTTTTTTTTTTAATAAAAAAAAAAGTTTAAAATTAATTTTGCTGTTGTATTGAAAATGTAATGTTTGTAGTTTGACATGTTATAAATGCAGATTATA
>NW_015647898.1:933-1037 GCF_001515625.1 Sinocyclocheilus rhinocerous | reverse complement strand
TTATATTTTTAATACTGTTATCATTTGTAAAGTATATATATATATATTTTTTTACTTTCCTTTACCTTTACCAAATTTACCTGTATTTACTTTGTTTTCATATT
>NW_015647898.1:0-662 GCF_001515625.1 Sinocyclocheilus rhinocerous | reverse complement strand
AACAAACATGGAACAATACATTTATTAATCTGTGTTAATGTTAGTTAATAAAAAGACAACCGTTCAGTGTTTGTTCATGTTTTTGTTGCTGTTACGTGATGCAGCGGTGTCTGACCAGAGACGTGGGCTGATTACACCAGCGTTTCAGAAAATATAAGGGCGGCGTTTTCAGATTTATCCAGTCTGTCTTCAAAAAATATCGGTTTCTCTCCCAAAACGCCGGATCCGTGTGGACGAAACGCCTATTTATGCGTAACTTACACAGCTAAACGCGTCTCCTGATCTTCACTTCTGAGTTTACTACAGCCGTAACTGGATATTACAGGTATTTTGTCTCAAAACTATAACTTCACTTATATAATCAAAGTTATGTGTACTTTTTAATACCCTGTGAAGGATATACTTCTACTATATGCATCATATATTTAGAAACTGAACATCATTCACACTAACAAGGAGTAACACCTGAGTATGTTGTAATTTTTTTGCTGGTTGATGGAACTGAACATGTACAGCTTTAATCAGTGAACCATATTTATTTCTTCTGGAGAAAAAAAAAAAGCTCATGTAAAGATACTTGACTTAATTCTTAACTGGAAATATCACAAATGCTTCACAGTTAATTAATAGTGAATTGAGAGCCCTTCACACTTGCTTGTGTA
>NW_015647897.1:0-1203 GCF_001515625.1 Sinocyclocheilus rhinocerous | reverse complement strand
CCAAGCTGTGAAAGTGAATCTGTAAAAGATCTCAACAGATTGCTGCGACACTTCCACTTTTATCCAACTGTTAACAGCGTCATGTTAGCGTTGATGTTGTCTTGTCTGTGCATTCATATGTATATATTAATAATAATAGCAATAAAAAATAACAAGTTATTCCCTGCCTTGAGTTACAGTGGAAAAAAATTCAAAACAGTAAAGATAATATAAAATAATATTTTAAATATAAAAGTATTATTTAATATTATATAAATCAAATAAACTGATAAAGCAGATAAAAAATAAATATAAAATAATTTATAAAACTACATTTTAATAATAAATAAAATTAATAATAATTAATGTAATATTAATCATATAAATATAACATATAACATTAACAAAAATTTATATTTTAATTGAAATATATTAAGATTTTGTAATTATTATAATTATTGTTAATATTAACAATAACAAGTTCTTCCTTGTCTTGAGTTGTAATACTCCATGTTACTTTGTCGCTTTCACATGCAAACTGGCCTACACATTAATAGCCGCTCAAATATATTTACCACGGTATAAACAGTATCACAAAATCTCTACCCACAGACTCATTTCTACCGTCACACACTATCAAGCGTCATATCGGCCAATCCTAGAGTTAATTACAGTTTTTGACTCACGATTTGGGTCAGACGGTAAACTACTCTCGTCTGTGACATGTGGCGGCTCTAAAAATGGCCACCGGTTTTGTAATGTGGTCACATGACAGCACCGCCGAGCGACTCCACCCACGGGAAGACCAGCCCAAACTCTCTCCATCTGCTCCCAGAATACTGTCCCTCTCCGCTGAACGGACGCCAAGCCATTCGCACCGATGCTGCTTCGCCAGTGTTTTTATGCATGTGTTTAGGTGTAGGGTTGGTGTAGGGCAATAGAAAATACAGTTTGTACAGTATAAAAACCATTACGCCTATTGAGAGTCCCCGTAAACCACAAATACAAGTATGTGTGTGTGTGTGTTTAACACTGACAGTTAAAAGCATTCCCATTTTTGTAACCCTAGTGTCTTTTTCCTGACAGAAATCATTGTCTGAGGGTTTTGGAAGCTGTTTTCTAGTAATCACAGGCACTTTCTGTTTCCTCTTCTGCGCTGACACTGAAACACTTCTCACACATGGAGGTGTGAATTCATAACTGCGAGGCTCGTTTGAGGAAGAG
>NW_015647896.1:0-545 GCF_001515625.1 Sinocyclocheilus rhinocerous | reverse complement strand
AGCGCGGTATTGCGATATTGCGGTTATCGCGACAGCCCTAATTGTATCTTAAGAAAAACTTCCCCACTTAGTTACTTGCTGCACTATCAAGCAGCATTATGATAAATACACTTGTTTTAAATTAAACTTTAAAGGGTTAGTTCACCCAAGACTCGCCCTCATGTTGTTCCAAACCTGTAAGACCTTCATTCATCTTTGGAACACAAATTGAATTTTTTTTATGAAACCAAGTGCTGTCTGTTCGACCATAGGCAGCCTAGGCAGCTAGCACATTCAAGGTCCAGAACGGTAGGAAAGAAATCATTAAAGTAATCCACGTGACTCAAGCAGTTTAAACTAAATTTTATGAAACAAAGTGCTTTTTGTGTGCCTAAAATCATAATTTATCACTTAATTTACAAAATAATATTATACAAAGTTCACACAACAATGTCTGCACTTGCATCAGAACAACACGTATTTGTTGTGATGTTATAATGTCAGTAATTTAGTAAAAAAATTGGTAAATTGTTTATTTGCACAAAGAAATTCACATTGCATTGGAT
>NW_015647895.1:1814-2239 GCF_001515625.1 Sinocyclocheilus rhinocerous | reverse complement strand
AAGCAGTCATTTTAAAAGCTTTATATTTTCTAAAAATATAATTTAGATTTAAATTAGTTCAATATTGTTCAAATATAATTGCTTGTGCAATGGATTAAGGATATTAGTAGCAAAAGCCAGGCAGTTCTCTAAAACGCCATGAACAAGACATACAGAGTACCACTATGGTTGGCAAAGTCACTACTAATTGTTAGAAATTAAATCTAAATTAAAAAAAAAAAAGTTAGGGATGCTCAAGTACATATGTTTTCCCCCCACTTATACCAATTTTAAGTGTCACTGTTATTTTGCTGGAATTTTAAGTTGGCCTTCCTGGAAGAAATGTATAGTTGCTACTCAAACACTTACATTTTGGCAAACACTACAAATGATTACAATACAAGAGCATGCAGACTCCGTTTGGAGTCCTGCTTTAAAAAAAAAAA
>NW_015647895.1:0-431 GCF_001515625.1 Sinocyclocheilus rhinocerous | reverse complement strand
CAGCCATCTGAACCCTGCAACCAATCCTACCAATCCTTTGCACTCTGCATTACATGTGGATCAATGAAAATAAATTGCCTCGCCAGACTCAGGACGAACAGGACGAAGGTTGTGAGCCTGGCAATGGAGAAGTTGACAAACTGAACTTACACACACTGCTGGTGCCACAAATTATACACAAGACTAGAACAGCATAAAACGCACCATGTGTTCGATTCATCGGAACCAAACGTGCTGTATGAACCGTCACTGTGCCTGTAGTTCAGTTGTCAAAAAAAAAAAAGACATGGAAATTGGTCAGGAAGTGTGATACGGTCCGACACGATCAATGGTTAGAGCAGGTCTAAACCTCCTTGGAATTTAGTCTTCAACATTTTCAAGGTACTTCCATACCACTTTGAAGGTAGCCAGTAGCGGTCTGTCGAATGGCT
>NW_015647894.1:413-575 GCF_001515625.1 Sinocyclocheilus rhinocerous | reverse complement strand
TTAATATCTAACAATGTTTTGTTAATGTTACTGTTGGTTATTAGTATAAACGCTCCAAACACAGTTTTAAATATTGATTTTATTTTTACATTGTTACGTAATATCTTTAAATTTTATGTTGAATTTTATGTAAAGTAATATACAAGTTATGCCTCTTGGTTT
>NW_015647894.1:0-403 GCF_001515625.1 Sinocyclocheilus rhinocerous | reverse complement strand
TAATATACAAGTAATATACAACTTATGCCTCTTGGGTTAAGGTGCACTGATATTTAAAAGCTTTGTTAAATAAAAGTGTTTTACCTTTTCATTTCTGTGCTTTTTTTAAGTGCGGGTGAGTATCTTAAAGTAATCGTCTTGGATATACTGGTGCAAAATAAGAATCACCTTGGTGGATGTTAATTGGTATTTTAGATAATGACTTTTGACTTTACATGACTACACATTATTACTAAATCATTAACAACTCATAGACTAACATGAATTCATGACTTGTTAATGTATCATATGTCATGACTACTTGGGGGGGAGGCACATTATTACTAACTCATCATTCATTATTTATAAAGTAACATTCATTCTAGGGGTGTAAGAAAATATTGATACACGTGAGTATCGCGAT
>NW_015647893.1:0-2049 GCF_001515625.1 Sinocyclocheilus rhinocerous | reverse complement strand
TATTTTTGTTTTCTTTGCGCTCAAAAAGTATTCTCGTAGCTTCGCGTAACTGAAGTTGAGCCACTGATGTCACATGGACTGTTTTACCGATGTCCTTACTACGTTTCTGGACCTGGGAACATTACAGTTGCGTTGCTGTCTATGCAGGGTCTGAGAGCTCTCACATTTCATCAAAAAGATCTAAATTTGTGTTCCGAAGATGAACGAAGGCCTTACGGGTTTGGAACGACATGAGGGTGAGTAACTAATGACAGAATTTTCATTTTGGGGTGAACTAACCCTTTAGCGTCTGTTCAGGCGCTATTGCGCTATTGAGTTTCATTCAACTGTCTATGCCATTAATCCAAAGGTGTTGTTATTCAGGTAGTTTTATGCTTTTATAAAATCTAATGGCAAAGTTCAAACTGTTGTTTTACAATGAGTAGTTGATTTCAAAAAGGACAGACAAAAGTTGCGTCCCGAAAGACACATTATTTACTGTGCACTTATACACTATGTACTTAACTGTGTGGCCTGTGAATTTTATTTTAATGTATGAAGGTTATTTTGTCATTCATAATCAGAGTTAATTAAAGCTGCGACAGTTGAATGCATGAAGTGTCCAACATTACACACATTTTTTTTTCTCGGTCAACTGCATCATGCAAGTATTTAAAGTACACCATTTTCTTTCTTTCTTATTTTTTTTATTTAGAATTTTCAGTGTTCACCATTTATACTACCACATTAGTATGTGAACTGGGACGCACCTAAAGCATCCCTTGGGTCAATGCAGAGAATGCACCTGTGAAATCATCCATGCATCGATGTGCCTGCGTTCACATTTTTGAGTAGAGTATGATTCGGGCCTAAACGCACAACTGTAGAAACACATTAAAACCAGTGTTTTACTCTGTTGTTTGGAATACAGCAAGTAAAGAGAACAGGGAGATATTTTTGTAAACACTTACCAAAGGTGCAATATTTGAAAAACGCGTTTGTCCACAGTGTCAGACCGAGTCCCAAAACACACTTGCAGCCAATCAGCAGTCTAGTCTAGTAATGATAGTGAGAAAGGAGCATTCAGTGAGTGTACAAGAAGATATTAGCAGACTGACTATAGATAAAGAGGGGGGAGGGAGGGATATCGGAGGAACAAAGCATTAAAAATAACTGTTATGATCAGGCAAGAGGTAGGACCCGATTAAATATCGGAGCAGCTTTCCAGCAGTGGAAAGAACTCAAGGAGCAGGAAGGCCTGGAATCGGATGCCGAGGTTGCTTTGTTTCTTCTTGATAGGTGAGTAACGTTGATTTTGCTTTGTTTCACACAACTTCATACCCTCGGCCGGTAGGCATAGCAGATTCCGCCATCTTCGTTGCCATGGTTGTGTACGTACGTGTGGGCGGAGATTTCAAAATAGGGGCAAGGTCCTGTTGGGGTATGGGCGTGTTCGTTTTGGTGCTTTTAAATATCAACATCGTTTGGCAAAATTCGCTTAGTGCACCTTTAAATGAAGCAAAGTCATGTTAATACATGTCTCACATTCCTCAATACATGTATAGCAAATTCTCAGGTCACAGGTACTCACCTGGATGTGATGAACCTGTAGAGATTTTGAACTTGTGGGAAAACACAGACATTTAAGACCATCAGCTACCTCTGAGGTTAAGCAACGGCATATACTTCTGAAAAAGTAAAACAAACAAATAAATAAATTTCAACCTTGTTTTAAAAAAAAAAAAGGATGTGTATGCTAGCCATTATTTGAGCAAAGCTCAACCAACTAAAGGTCACTACAGAAACAGGAATATTCATTAATGATGAATATATTTTCCTCAACTGTAGAATTAATCAACAAAAGAGAACAGCAATGTGGTGCAGTACAGGAAAGTTAATAATAATATAATAGTATAAATAATATCTAAGGACAAACTATATCAGGAGTCATATAAACTTGAAGTCTGAACTCCCACTAGTAGCTGGCACATTGCTGTGCATTTGCATAAAGCTGAACTCTCCTGAACAACAAATCGCCAGCTCAACGAAAATGAATGACTTGCAACTTGT
>NW_015647892.1:0-602 GCF_001515625.1 Sinocyclocheilus rhinocerous | reverse complement strand
TGCCTTTTAAATTAGAATATAATTCGAATATTGATAATATTTAAGAACAAAATTCGAATGTAGTTTTTTATCCATTTTGACAGCTCTAATGGTAAGTGACCCGACAGTCACAACATAATTTAGCTGTCTAGAAGCCGTCTGAAGAAACAATATTCTGAAAGTCAGACATTTAACTTATCAATATTAAACATTACATTTATTAATATTAGCTGCATATACCCTGTAAGTTGATTTAAAATCATGGAGACTGAATAGGAAAGTTGGACAAGTCTAGTCAAATGTATTTGTATCTTTACACAACTGAATAGGAAAGTTGGACAAGTCTAGTCAAATGTATTTGTATAGCGCTTTACACAATCTTTTCACGTCGGTTGGTTTTGTTCTGATAAGAAATTTAAATATTAGTCAGTTTTGTTCTAGTAAGAGATTTAAATATCTGTTGTTTTGTTCTGTTAAGATATTTAAATATTTTCTGTTTTGCTCTATTAAAAGATTGTCCAATATTCGTCCTGTCTACCATTAATCAAACAACAGTGAGCGAAAATCTCCCACTGCTTTTGACTAAATCACTTTTGTAACTGTAATAAGAAGAAATTAATATA
>NW_015647891.1:0-506 GCF_001515625.1 Sinocyclocheilus rhinocerous | reverse complement strand
TTGCCGTGGATTTTAGTGTATGCACACTCTAAGATCAAATCTGTGAGTACGCACGTTTTATAAATGAGGCCACAGGCCTCTGGTTACCGTGGTAACAAAGACACATCAAGATAAGATGGTTTTACAACTCAAAGGAATGTAGATTTTTCAAAATTCACTTAAGATAAGATTGTTTTACAACTCAAAGGAATGTAGAGTTTTCACTCTAAATTCACTTTGAAACAGACAAATGTACCCTTGTACTATACAGTCCATCCTAATTATATCTATCTCCTTCTAGATATATCCACTTGAGAAATGTATGGACATGTACCCAATTTTCCCCATCTCATAATTTTTCCTGTTATAGTGTTTTGCTTATGTATTGATACAAACTCTTTTAAATGAACATTTAAGAATTGCATACTATTGTTAACAGAGAACACAGGTATGCCATGTTTGGTATCTTTCGGCTGCATTTATAATGGTCTAAATGTTCATTTATATTATATGCTGATACCTATGGA
>NW_015647890.1:0-535 GCF_001515625.1 Sinocyclocheilus rhinocerous | reverse complement strand
GGTGGGCAACCGGGCGGAGGCGTTACCCCTTCTAAGGCCGTGCGGGCCTTCGACTCGACCTCCCATATGAGAGTGGATACGACGAGTCTCTCAGGTAAAATACTCTCGGGAGTGGATGGGTGCTCGGAAAGTTCAAAAACGCGAGACAACGCATCGGGTTTGATGTTCTTAGAACCCGGACGATAGGAAAGTGTAAAGTCGAAGCGACCGAAAAAGAGTGCCCACCGAGCCTGCCTGGAGTTAAGTCGTTTGGCGGACCTGATATACTCGAGGTTCTTATGATCGGTCCAGACAATAAAGGGTACCCCCGAACCCTCTAACCAATGACGCCACTCTTCCAGCGCTAACTTGACCGCCAACAACTCTCGGTTACCAGTGTCATAGTTACGTTTGGCAGGTGATAAACGATGGGAGAAAAACGCGCAAGGATGCATCTTGTTGTCCGAAGAAGAGCGCTGGGATAGCACCGCACCTACCCCCACCTCTGACACATCGACCTCCACCACGAACTGACGTGTGGAGTCAGGGGTTATGA
>NW_015647889.1:346-581 GCF_001515625.1 Sinocyclocheilus rhinocerous | reverse complement strand
AAAATAGATGTGATGAAGACTAAATTCCAGTGAAATATCTTCACAGTCCTCTATGATGCCTTTAAGTCCATCGCTTTGGTGTGATTGAGTGGCAGTTTCTCTTTGCAGAGGATGAGGTTATGGGCATCTGAAATACACAATTGAGTTTAGAGTTACAGTGTGTTTATGTAAAAACAATAATGTCTATGAAGGCCAAAAGCAAAAATGGACAGAATGTGAGCCCTTCACAATGTTA
>NW_015647889.1:0-242 GCF_001515625.1 Sinocyclocheilus rhinocerous | reverse complement strand
TATGCATAAACCTAAGTAATAATTGCATTACATTACATTACATTACAATCATTTAGCAGACACTTCTATCCAAAGCGACTTACAAATGAGGGTAATAGAAGCAATCAACACGACAAAAGAGCAACAATGTGTGACAAGTCCCAGTTAGTCTAACGCAGTACACATAGCAAGGTTTTTTTTCATTTTATTTTTTTTTAATAATAAATAAACAGAATAAAAAGTAGATAGAAAAGAAATAGAAT
>NW_015647888.1:0-474 GCF_001515625.1 Sinocyclocheilus rhinocerous | reverse complement strand
TATATATATATATATATAGGCTATATATAAAGTAGGCTTGCTGCGATAGACGGTGTTTTCAGGTTGGTGTTAAGCCGCAACACCGGTTACGTCATTTGCCTACCGCGGCGCCGCCCCCCACCGTCGTTTTGATTTTTGTAACAAATCAATCATTTAGCCTAGTTCAGTTAGAGGACAGATACTTTTAAAAACTAAACGCTCAATGCAGCGTGCCGAACCGTGAGCGGACGACAGTGCACCATGGAGCAGGAGTCAGATTTTATTTATCACGTGAGGTGAGAAAGACAAGACGATGGCAGAAGATTGTTTAGAAAGGAAATGCAAAGGCGCCTGTTTGGCAATATTTTAGATTTTGAAAAGCTTATTGACTGGAAGTTCTTTTTAAACATTTGTTTCTTATTTATTTGTTTCCACAGTGTTTGCTGATTACTTTATTTAAAGCTGCAGTCCGTAACTTTTTTTGGTTAAAAATGA
>NW_015647887.1:0-898 GCF_001515625.1 Sinocyclocheilus rhinocerous | reverse complement strand
GATGCAAATAACAAACAAAAGGACAATAAATTAAATACAATAAAATACAATTAAATAAACTGTGTCAATAAATTAAATACAATAAAATACAATTAAACAAATGAAATAAACTGTGTTTTTAGGTACAGTAGGTCTATTTAACAGTAGCATTCAAGAAAAAGATAATACAGAAATTGAATAAAGTAATCAAAATGTAAAAAGTAAAGCACAGTATAGTCTTCACTGTATGAATGAAACATTCATACATTTATCCTTTTTAAAGCTAGTAAAGTTAGACAAGATTAGTAATTGATTTTCTATTTTTCTTGATTAACATAGTAGAGACAGACAGCAGCAGGAATATTAGTCTACTGTCACTTTAAGAGCTGCATGGACCCAGTTTATTGATACACAAGCGTTTACATTAATTTCAGTCATTAACCAAGATGGGCATTTTAACATAACCGCTGAAGCGCGCAGTATCTGCTGAAAGAGATCTGAATTTGTGATCGCAAGAGAGGACTTTCGTGCATGCGCTTCGGGTGTGTGATAGCGCCTGAGTTCTTTTTCGAGGTTTATTGTGCTTAAGAACTCTTTTTATCATGAAGCACATTCCAGGTTTTATTTTCTCATTCATGCATGTTTCTTTCCTGAATTGTCGATAACTTTAAGCAGTGCTGCGCTGCGTGTATATATAAAGTTTGGCACGGTGAGCATGCAGAGAGCTGAAGCAGAGCTGAACACACACTGTCCTTCTGTCTGTCGCACATCGACGCAACTCAGGAAATAAGGCTCTTATTAAAACGTTGTCATTCTTAAAGTACCGGTACTAGTAAAGTGAGGAATCGTACCGTTTTCAAAAGCGAGGTATCGTGATAACTTTTTAGTACTGTTATATATGGTGCAACACACTACATGC
>NW_015647886.1:0-501 GCF_001515625.1 Sinocyclocheilus rhinocerous | reverse complement strand
TCCAGCGAGAGCTTGATGGGGCGACACGGAATGAAAATGTTTTTCAGTAGTCACGGCAGTAGAGGCGGCGCAACTATAACGACATGTGAATAATAAACCCTAAAGCGGTACTAAACTGCAGTGGAAATGCAAACCGAGCCGTGCCGTACTGAGCCGTACCGAGCCGAGTCGTACCACGCAGTGGAAAAGCGCCATTAGACATTTTTAATATATATAAATATATATTTATCTCACCTAAATGTTAGATCATGCACTGTATTTTTGTTTTGACAATCGTGCAGTTGTGGCACAATAGCTTACACACAGCACAAGCCTGATTTCATGAGCTGTATGTGAGGCGGCCTTTTACACCAGGTTCACACATACTCCGTTTGCAGTGTGTATGCAGCCCATGTGCGCTACATAAGCGGTGCAGAAGCAGCACACACTTATTGTGCTTTCACACAGGAGTCTGCAACTGATCCATGGCTGTTTACCACAAACACAACATTTATCCATTAT
>NW_015647885.1:2032-2575 GCF_001515625.1 Sinocyclocheilus rhinocerous | reverse complement strand
CATATCTTGAGGCTGAGACTGTTGTTCACCTCAGAAAGGAACCACTTAGATGCTAGGTGGTTGCTTATTGGTCCAAATGAAAAAAGCCAAGCCCTACGCGTCTCCTTCAATGCAAGTAGATGGGATGTTTTTTTTTGTTTTTTTCATCCTGTTTTATAGTTTGCATGCGAAAATTATACGTTAGATCACTTACAAAAAAAGCTCACCTTAATGCAAAAAAAGCTGTACAATATGAGGTATCAATCATGTCTATAGCACAAACGGGGCAGGATGAATTAGAATTAGGGCTTTGTTCATATTCGTAAGTGCATTAGTCCTAAATTCTGTGTTAAGATACATATTGTGACGAGTCGGCTGCCTCCCCCTAATTATCATCATCACCCCGTCCCTTAATCGCCGCCCTTCGCCAGGCTCCCGACGGGAGTGGGTGCGTGAGAGGAGGGGCGCTGAAATAGCCAGGGCTGGCGGCGTGTGATGGGGCACACCTGAACCGAATGGAGCCTCATTACCGCCGCTGTTTAAATGCCGAGCGCGCCTCTCCTC
>NW_015647885.1:0-1880 GCF_001515625.1 Sinocyclocheilus rhinocerous | reverse complement strand
GTCCGGACGAGAACCGCACCCGTTACACGGTCGTCGGGCCAGGATGCCGGGCCGTCTAGTCCCTTCACACGCCGGGGCCAAGGGGAGAAGGATGCAGCCGCTGGAAGAAACCGCCGCCCCTCGCGCCCCGGACTGGAGAGGGGAGCGCGTACGGCCGCCGGACTCCGCCCCTTACCTGGACCCTTCCTTCCTGAACACTGCCCCACCTTCACTAACCCGGCAGCATGACGAGGACACCAGATCCCCTGTTTATTTTGGACACTTTATTCCCTTATCTGGGCACTGTTTTATTATTTGGAAATAAAAGCCTCTCAGAGGCCTGACGCCACACTCACTGTGTCTGTCGTTTGCTCCTCCCCTGACAATATGAAGATAAGTCAATTCTGTTTCAATCCACAAACAAAGGTCAATTCAGTTCTGTCTTGAATTGTAATGAAGAACTGTTTGAAATGTAAAGTATATCTCCAATCCACCTGTCTGTAATTATAAAGTGCTCCTGAAGATCAGAGCTTGATCAGAGTTGGAGCTGAATGTTCCAGGAACATCTCCAGGAACTGGACTGGGCATACCTTGTTTTTTGCCTTTTTGTCTTAAAGGCATATTTATCATACGTGATGCATGCAACAACAACACATTACCTTCTGTAATGCTCACATCTAGAAGGCACACACATGAAATCACAGACATTGCATTCAACTGATAAGTATTGACACTAGTCCAGTCTGAATAGGGCTTTTATTTGAGTGGACAGTGGAGAAGTGCCAGTAAATTGAAAGAAGAGAGAGATGAAACTGGACTACAACATGTCCTAGGTTGGTCTTGAACCTGGGTTCCCATGAGCAAAGCCACTCATCATATGGCGAGAGCAATGCACACATACGTGATGGAGGCCAGTATGTTGTTCTCCATTAACCCCCACAGTTAAACAGATGATGCATACTAGAATCATCACATTTTCATTTGTGCCCTCTACTTGTAAATGTTCTTATTACCAGTTTTGGCATGAAGATGCAAGAAACCTTGTGGCATTTTTATTATTTGATCAGGTGGAAAGTAAAAAGTTATTTATCAGGGTTTATAAAACACATAAAATACAATACATAAACTAATTTAGACTGCAATGCACTGCTTACCTACTAATATAAAAGCAGTGATTATCGTTAAAATGATTGCTCTATTCATGATTATATTAACCAAGCAACAGAAGAAATAACATTAAATTCACAGTGCAATGGGTGCCTCTCTAAATTGTTTCTTCTGCAGTCTAAATAACTTTTCACATATCTTATCACATATCTTGAGGCTGAGACTGTTGTTCAACTCCGAAAGGAGCCACCTAGATGTTAGGTGTTAGGTGGTTGCTTATTGGTCCAAATAATAAAAGCCCACCTCCAAGTGTCTGTGATAGTCTAGTCTCATGCAGCCCTGGATCCTCCTTCATTGCAAATCTTGTTTCATTTTATGTACTGTATGTGAAAATGATTTTGCCTACTGTACCTGCAAAGTTCAGTTCACCCTGTTCCAAGCTGGTTAGCTGGTTCAGGTGTGTTTGTTCAAGGTTGGAGCTAAAGGTTGATCTCCAAGAACGGGATCAAGTCCTGACCCCTCTTTTATTGGCTTTTTGCTTTCAGCGCTATTTTGGCCAGGTTGGTCTTGAACCTGGGTCCCCTTGACCAAAAACACTCATAATTTCTCAAAAGCAATGCACACGTCTGTGATGAAGACCATTTTGCTGTTGTTCTCTATTAAAGCCCACATTTAACGAACTACACATACTGAAACATCACATTTTCATTAGTGCCCTCTATTCGTAAACATTATTATTACCAGTTTTAGCATGAAGATGCAAGACATCTTGTGGCTTTTTTAAATATAATCAA
>NW_015647884.1:0-969 GCF_001515625.1 Sinocyclocheilus rhinocerous | reverse complement strand
GAAGAAATAAAATGTAGAATTTGAACTACATTTTGGTTTCTGCCTTTTTATTACATTGTTTTTGCGCTGCTTTTGAAGTTATGTCTCATCTTTCTGTAGTGGTGAAAAGGTGAAAATTCCCAATAAATGAGACACATGGAGTTTAGTCTCGACTCTCAAGTAGGATTAAATAGAAATTTACTTAATCCAACTCAATTTCCTTTTCAGATATTATTCGATAACATGTTTTATATTTTTGTTTTATATTTCATGATTATACATTGCACTATATGTTATTTTATGTTAGTTGACATATAACTTGATTTCATGTTCTGTTGTCTGTACTTTTCAAGTTAACTTAACCTCACAGACCACTGTTAAGACATGCAAAAAATGTTTAAAGCTGTTCCTCCTTCTGCTGCTGACAGTTGTCATTTCAGGCATATCGATGCAACAAAAATCTTCAGATCTTCCACCCCATTCACCTCCAGTCCTTATCATATTCAGCTCGCAGGAGTCCTTCCACTGTGCTCATCAGGAGCTGAGCTCCACATTCATCCAGATCTCAGCATCTGTGCTCATCAGGAGCTGAGCTCCACATTCATCCAGATCTCTGCATTGCTATTCACTCCTTCACCACCACCAGTGTCTAGACTCCATGGGGGGATATTCCTTTTCATATCATGCATTTTTCTACTACTTTTCAAATAATGACGTCTCCATGTGTTCTAATTGCCAAAGACTAAATAGTTTCAACTTATGCACCTTGTCAAATTTGTTTGATCGCTCTTTAAGCCTGCAGTCAATAATTAAGCAATAAATAAGCATTTGGTGTTTGTTCACTTGTATTTCTGAGAAAGACCACAAATACACTATGATACACACTTGCAAAAGATAACTTTTCCTTACATATTAACTGAAAATAAAAAAATTATTACAGTGACAAAGTTGAGAAAAATAAGCGAAAGAAACAACGTACACTGAGCATAT
>NW_015647883.1:0-582 GCF_001515625.1 Sinocyclocheilus rhinocerous | reverse complement strand
TTTTTTGAAATGCAATTTCAAGTATATTAGAATTCTCTGTTGATACTATATTACTACTCCCTCCCTCTCTCTCCATCTCTATCTCTCTCTGTGTGTGTAGCCTTTTGCTGTGTAATTTTTACATTTTTTTTTTTATCTCTCTCTGTGTGTGTAGCCTTTTGCTGTGTAATTTTTACAGTTTTTCTTTATTTTATAATTTTTTTTATATAAAGTAAACGTAAAAACTCTTATATTGTTAGTAATATTTTAAGACGAACACTTACTGGACTGAAGCAGCTGATGGTTTACTATCCATACATATATTTTTTTTCATACTAATATGGGAATATAAAAGATACATCAGGCTTTGAGGACGGTTTATTCGTTGAGCTCTTTTTCAGCATTGTATTGCATTGAATTATATGAATTTGCCCCAACAATAAAAACTACAGCACTTTGATCATAAAAGTAAGCATTTAAATATATTATCATCTTACTGGGAAATATAGAGTGACAACTGATATTTATACACATTTTATGTAATTATCAGATTTTCATCTTTTTGACAATATAAAATTTGTAAATTGTATATTTTGCTTAGTT
>NW_015647882.1:0-558 GCF_001515625.1 Sinocyclocheilus rhinocerous | reverse complement strand
TGAGTTTATTTTTAAAACGTGAACAAATATCTGTAAAGGGGCCATTAAGTTGTTTTCCTTTTGAATTAAGTTGATTTTTCTAAGCCCCAGTGGCAGATATTTGTTCTTTTTTTAAAAAAATCAAACTCCATTCATTTTGATCAGTTTCACAGAAAGCATTGTTATTTTGCTTCTCAAGTAAATGCATCTTGATTTAAGAATCTTTAGATTTTTGCACTGGAACACAAGACAATAATATTAGCAAAGAACTTTTTGCAGTGTGTCTTTTTTTAAGTCTAGTGGTTGGGTGCAAAGATATTTGAATTAATTTTTGGTAAAATGAATTAAAAAGTAATCTGTTAAAAGCTGTGTTTTCAAACTTTGCAACTCATTGTGCTCCTAGACATTTACATTTAGAGAACCTATTGACATGTTGTGTTCCCTTCAATTAGTTCCTTAAACTTTCTTTAATTTGTCTTTAAAAAGGTCTTTAAATGTCTTAAACTTGCCTTCATAAAACCTGCAGAAACCCTAAATGTGTCATACAGAAATAATGTAGATTGTCTTGAAACATTAGAC
>NW_015647881.1:0-601 GCF_001515625.1 Sinocyclocheilus rhinocerous | reverse complement strand
ATCTGTAAATATGTAATTATGCAATCAATATCTTTAGCAGCCGTTATCTCAGTGTAATTATGCAATCAATATCTTTAGCAGCCATTTTCTCAAAATTAGTTTCTTTCAACATTCTGAACCAAAAATGTCAACTTGTGTAGCACTTACCTAAGCCATACTTTCCATTTTCATTCTTAGTTATATTCTGAAGGTTATTACAGAAGGATTTATTAACACATAGTTTTTTACCTGATTTACATACCATTTTAGGGTTAAGAAATATGGTGATAATCGCATTTTAATACGCGTTTATAGTATTTTAATATTTTTCATTAAAAAAAGAGATATCCAAAATCTGCTCTGTAAAAATTTGTAACACTGAAATGTTTTCAAAATGAAATAAAGATTACAAGTGTAACTGTTTTCAGTGTCTAGATTTTAGTTTTTTAAATATATGTAAATATGTGCATATTTAATGAGATATCAGCTCATTTGCATAACTAAACATGTTATGTCAGAAAACTTGATATGCAAAAATGTTTTATAATAATGTAATTTAATTTATTGGTAAAGTTTCAAGTTAATATGTTTAAAGGAAAAAAATCCCTATTCACCTGCAGTG
>NW_015647880.1:0-759 GCF_001515625.1 Sinocyclocheilus rhinocerous | reverse complement strand
AACGTTAGCTCCGGTTTAAAACAGTGACCGAGAATGTGGTTGGGAGGCCTTAAAATGTCAAATTTACAGGTGTGAGGTCGGTTATAGAATGCGGTTGTCATTCCCGTGAATATGAGTTCACGGTAAAAATACGGAATTGCTAAAATAATGAAATAGTGAATACGGGAATGCTAAAATACAGCCGTATTCTGTTGCTGTGTGAACGTGGCTTATTAATATGAGCTAACGTTACATAGAGTGACACTAATGTTAGCCGTAAAAAAATTTTTACCGTCAACAGGGTGTCTTGCCAAGGTGGGTGCCGAAGTTGATGGTCCATCCACCGGAGTAATACTCTCTGGGTGAAATCGGCGTTCCATTTCACTGGCTATGTCCCTTAAAATTTTTGATATGTCTGTATTCGACATTTTAATTTAAAAGAGTAAAGCAAATGACGAGAAAGATTTCCTGAGGCAACACACTATAAACGCTTTTAGCGCCAGTATTTAACGGCTCTCCCCTCTTTAGCCAATCAGAGAGCTTGTTACATCCATCCCACCAATCGGCTAATTTGCATTTTCACCAGCGCGCAAGGCCCAAAGTGTCACAGAAATGCTAAATAGAGAGGCTAAAAGGAGAAGCTAAATGATTAAGCAGATGAAATAGCTCATTTAAAAAGGAAAGACAGCGGGGAAATGGAAATGCAAATAGGTAAAGGAATTGCCGTTTTAATTGCCTGACAAAACCTATATTTGTAATTCAATTTGTGAATCCAATTAC
>NW_015647879.1:772-1635 GCF_001515625.1 Sinocyclocheilus rhinocerous | reverse complement strand
GAGTTAGAGGGTCAAATAAAGGTGGAACAGATGTGTTTTTAGTCTATTTGTGTCTATTTATTTTAGTCTATTAGTCTATGTGTATTTAGTCTAGTTTATGCTCCGAATATTTCATCATCTGCGATATGCATAATGCAATACACATTTAAAACAAACACTTTAAAAATGATACACAATATTATGTGATTAAACAGTCCTTGTCGATGTTGTAAAGTCTGGCTACTTGCTTTGAATTACATTGGCTACTATAAAAAAAAATGATACTGTACAAAAGTAACTTTGTTACAGAGCTTGCTTTTACAGATAAAATTAGTTTTGCTGATATAAATTAATGCATTTAGGTCGATTCAGCGATGTTTGTTATTGAATAAACCAGTTAATTTAGTCCTGTGTTGCATTTTTGTAACAAATGAGGTTAAATAGTTAAGCAACAAACAACAACACAGACATAGCTAGCTATGTGAAGGTGAAATTAAGTTGCAATAGCCTGTTCCGAGAAAATTTCAAAAACTGTTATACACACAATGAAAATGTTGGATTTGGAGCTTGATGAGGTCACTGGCAAGAAAACTCTGAAAAACATTGTAACAAACCAGCAGATTTGCAAACGATGGAAGACAGGAATTTTGTTGGCTTGTGTGACATCACTCTCCATCCAGATATTTATAATGTCTTAAGGCGGAGAAATAAATAGGCTACAATGCTTAATGGCACAAACGAACGGAACCGATCAATTTTTATTGTGGAGAGCGCCCCGAATTAGTATATATTTGTTATTATATTGTTATTATAAATACAGTGTTCAATATTCTAACAGTATAAATCGAGCACAAACGAACTAGAACGATTAAAAAAAAAAAAAA
>NW_015647879.1:229-677 GCF_001515625.1 Sinocyclocheilus rhinocerous | reverse complement strand
TTTTTTTTTTTTTTTTTTTCAGCCGCGCTAAATGGGGTGGAGAGTGAACATTATTTAAGAAGCGGTCATGGTTACAGGGTTTCTTTTAACGGCACAAACCAGCACAAATCGAGCACAAACGAACGGCACAGGCTAGGAGGGATTTGGACGGCATGGGGTGGAGAGTGACGTCACTGCCCCGAATTATGTTTGTTATTTCTAAGAAAGGGAAATATATATGATGTTAATTTTAACGGCACAAATTGAGCACAATCAATCAATCAATCAAACTTTATTACAGACTCAGGGTCCAAATTAAAAGACAACAAGACTACATATATACAACCCATAACATCTATCACACACAATAATAATTTACAGAATACAGCAATACTAATGTCTCCACAGCTTTGACTGATACCGTGTAGTACTAACCCTTATATTTGATAGACCCACAATAATCTCATTT
>NW_015647879.1:0-185 GCF_001515625.1 Sinocyclocheilus rhinocerous | reverse complement strand
AAGTTACAAAATACAACAATACCAATGTCTCCACAGCTTTGACTGATACCGTGTAGTACTAACCCTTATATTTGAAAGACCCACAATAATCTCATTGTTAGAAGCATTAAGCCGGCAGATAAATCCATACATAAGATTTCGTAACTGTAACGGGGCTGACAAGACGTGAGACGTGCGGATCCATA
>NW_015647878.1:0-775 GCF_001515625.1 Sinocyclocheilus rhinocerous | reverse complement strand
CCATGGGACAATCAGCCTACGCTGGCCATTTTATCAGAGCATGAGGCCTTGAGATGTGCAATGAAATAAATTAAAATCCTCACATCCACATCTATGTGCCTGAATAGCTTTAAAAAAATATTTGTTTGAAATCTTGTTGTAAAATACTAAAGCTTGACTAATATTGTACAGGTAAGTAGATTTAAAGGGTGGAATATTAATAACAATAATAATAATAATGATAATTGTTCTTGCTGTTATAATGATTTGATTTTATTGATTAATTTATTCATTCATTAATAATAATAGGTACTATTATTATTACTACTGTTATTATTTTATATAATAATAGTAATAGTAATAATACTACTAATAATAATAACAACAACTATTATATAAATTATTACTATTATTATATAATTAAATTTTTAACTATTATTATATAAATAACTATTGTTATATAATAATTGTAATAATAATATTGACTATTATTATCATTGAATGAATGAATTGATGAATCAATTAAATCAAATCATTTTAACAAGATCAATTATCATTTAGTCATTCAATAGTAATAATAATAATTATCATAATAATATTTAATAGTAATAATAATATTAACTATTATTATCATCATTGAATGAATAGGTGAATCAATTAAATCAAATAATTTTAAGTTAGAACAATTATCATTTATTCATTCAATAGTAATAATTATTATTATAATAATATTTATTATTTATATAATAATAATTATTGTTATTAATATAATATTACTTATTAATTTAATTAATAA
>NW_015647877.1:0-532 GCF_001515625.1 Sinocyclocheilus rhinocerous | reverse complement strand
TTATTCTTCTCTTTAATGATGAACTTTTTTTTTTACAATGCAACGAAGGCGAGGGCCTCTTTACACCCGGCGTGCTATTTCACTGTAAAGATGTAACATTAAATTTTTGGTTTACGTCTCTAAAGATAGATGAACTACTTCACAACTCTTGCTTTGCGTTGTATGTTGTGTCGGTTCTGTTACAGTAGCAAGATAGTGACCGTCTTTGCATTTGCGTCCCACTTTGTAACGAAAATAAGACACTGCAGGTGAATAGGGTAAAAAAAATAACTAATAGTTATCGCCTTACTTACCGAGCGGATTGGTTACATTGATAATTGCAAACTTTTTTTTGTATTACAAGTTTTCTAAAAAATTTAGGTTTAAATATGCAAATGAGTCATTATTTAATGAAATATGCGCTAATTTGCATAAATGTCTAGTACAAAAATCTAAACACTGGATGATGTCTGTTTCAAAATTGTTTAGAACTACAACTATTGTTTAGTTTTTTTTTGACATATTAGAGTCAAAAGTTTTTACAGAGGGAATT
>NW_015647876.1:0-1466 GCF_001515625.1 Sinocyclocheilus rhinocerous | reverse complement strand
CGTGGACGAAGCAGAGTCCAGCCCGGAGTCGTCACATGTGGTTGCATCACAATATGGTAAGGGATTGTTTTTGAATCATCGCTCCGGCCTGACAGGGCATCATCACAGTATGGTAGGGGCGTAACATTTCCGTCACACGCTTGAGGTATTCGGCCAATCATAACGCACTGGATAGCTGGCTAATCAGAGCACACCTCGCTTTTCAGACCGATTAGTTTTGTAAAAATCGACGCGTTTCAGAAAGGCGGGGCATAGAGGAATGTACAGAATGTACAGTATGTGGAAAATAATGTTTTTTTAACCTTAAACCGCTTAAACACATTTCATTACACCAAATACACAAAATAATGTTCTTTTTAGCAGCATCATATGACCCCTTTAACCTTTCAGACAGTGAAGTTATTTGTAAGAGAGCGTAAAAACACTGTTAATATCTGGGAAGAGTATTACCTCACAATTCTAATCTCCAGACAGATCCTTTGGCGGGAGAAGCATAATTAAAGCTGTTGTTGTGGAGACCCTTGTTCACTTGGGTTATAAGGATGAGGTGGGGTTCAAACAGAACGGGCTACTTGGACAAATCCAGCAGCCCATGGGAAAACGGTCCCCTTCCTGGAAGTGATGGTCGGAGAGAGTGGCGTTCTGCTAGGTTTAGCACCAAATTCCTGCATTCCACTGAGAGGGGGAGGGGAGGCCGGCTAAGGCTACGTCTGTGTCCGTCTGAAGGAGATTTGAAGGATTGTTCGAAGTTCTTTGGTGTCTCACAGTGTGTGTTTGAGTGTATGTGTTCATGCATATCTGATAGGTCTCTCGCTTTCATAGTTGTTTAAGAGGTTAGTCACTCTCTAGGTGCAGTTCTCAGTAGATACATGGATTAGTGTGTGAGTGTGAGTTGACTAAGTAAGTTAGCTAAATCTGACAAAAACTCCCTTAAGGAATGTCCTTCGAAGGTAAAAAGAGTCATAAAGGAAATAATATTCTTAAAATGAGTATTGTAAGGGTTCGGATTAGGGTTAGTCTGTTAGCTTTATGTAAAAACAGTAGAAGTCAATGTTCTCATTTAGATTTCTAGGTAAATGTAGACACAAAAAAGATTCTTGAAATTCTGAAAACCAAAGGATGAAAGATTCTGTGAGTCAAAACAGAAGTACATTTGTCATAAAATGGAAAAAAATACACATTCCACATAAAAAATACACAGTCACATTTCCAAAAATCATTTCCAGACATCCCCACACCAAGAAATAAATAATACAAATGTCATTCTGGGAAAGGAAAATACAGTTAGTGATGTTTCCGCATATTGGGTGATTTATTACTCATTATATTTTCTGTTTTATCTTTAATTTATATTTTATAAATATATATTTAATTTAATTTATATTTGTTTTATATTTTACGTATTTTGTTTTATTTTTTTATTTACTTCTTAATATTATTATTAATTTAATTTAATTTACTTTTCT
>NW_015647875.1:423-626 GCF_001515625.1 Sinocyclocheilus rhinocerous | reverse complement strand
GAGGAAGCCTAACAACGCTCAACCCTGGGAGGGGAACTCTTAAGACTGGATGTCTCAGCAAAAACGACTCCCTAAAGCAAGAGGAGACAAAGCTACACTTAACGCCAGAGGCAATTAGTGAGGCTCAAAAAGAAAGAGCCTACAAACTCATATTCCTGCCAAAGACGGAGCTCTGAAGAGCGGAGGCTTCAGCAGGATGACTC
>NW_015647875.1:0-302 GCF_001515625.1 Sinocyclocheilus rhinocerous | reverse complement strand
AATGAGAGGAGACCTGGCTACACTCAACGCCAGAGGCAGTTAGCAAGGCTCACAATAGAGCCTACATACTAATAGTACTGCCTAAGCGGAGCTCTGCAGAGCGGAGGCTTCAAAAGAATGACTCTCTTAAACGAGAGGAAGCCTAACAACGCTCAACCCTGGTAGGGGAACTCTTAAGAGTGGAGGTCTCAGTAAAACGACTCCCTAAAGCGAGAGGAGACCTAGCTACACTCAACGCAAGAGACAGTAAGCGAGGTTCAAAAAGAGCCTACTACATACTCATATTACTGCTAAAGACGGAG
>NW_015647874.1:0-498 GCF_001515625.1 Sinocyclocheilus rhinocerous | reverse complement strand
AAAATCCTGCGTCGAATTGTGCCTTGTTTGTAAACAAATCCACGGACCAAGTTCTTACTGACGCCATCAGGATCTTCATTAAAAATAAAGTTAATCTACTCTTTCCTAATGTTGGGATCAGAAGATAGGCGATGCAAAGACTATTTTTCCACATTTTGGCACTGAACAGCATCTTGTTGTCTTCGGAGCATCTTTATCATTTGGTTCTGTGTAGACCTGCATTTGCCTCTCTCGTTATTTACACTACATGCATCTTTAGCAGACCTGCGTTTGCCTATCTTGTTATTTACACTACATATGCAAATCGGTGGGTGGAGCTAAACAGGCAGTGATGTAGAATCGGTGGGCGGGGCTAAACAGGCAGTGATGTAGAAGCAGGTGTTGATCTCCTTCTGTGGAGGCGGTGCTTATCCATACTATTTCATCTGTAGTGGACAGCACCAGTGTTGCCAATTTAAGCTGGCTGCACACTAGACGATTTTCAAATCTTAAAAGATT
>NW_015647873.1:444-634 GCF_001515625.1 Sinocyclocheilus rhinocerous | reverse complement strand
GGCCACAGAGGAGTCATTCGAAGCCTTCAGGAGCAGCAAGATGAGCGTACGCCAGATCCGGGTCACTCGGAGGAGACCACCAAGAAAGTAAAGAGCGAAGGATGTGCTTCTCCTCTCTCTTCGGTGATTCAGTGTCTCCGAAAACACAAAGAGGAAACTCCAACGCACAGACCACTTTTTTACGCATCTG
>NW_015647873.1:0-255 GCF_001515625.1 Sinocyclocheilus rhinocerous | reverse complement strand
AGTGGGCGGGACGATGGCTCGACCAATTGCTGGTCGGCAGAGCAGACGGACTGCCGGAGCGACCAATCGAAAGAGAGCAGGGGGGAGGAGGAAGCACCGCAGGATGTAGAGCACACCTACGCACGGTCCATACTGCCGAAACTACGCGAGAAGAACACACTGAAGGCCGCGCAAACGCATTTACACACGCAAACACAAAGCTGGGAGAAAAACACCGATCTGGGATCCGAGCCGAGCGGACGGGACGATCCAGAG
>NW_015647872.1:0-549 GCF_001515625.1 Sinocyclocheilus rhinocerous | reverse complement strand
AATCGAATAGTCTAATAAAATCGACGAATCGCGACAGCCCTACTATATATTCAATTCAGTTGATTCCTTTGCATAGTCATATTTTCTTTCTGCTGCCTTCTTAAATGTTCAAACTCTTGAGTTGACAGAGAACGTTTATCGAGCTTTGTGAGCCTGATCTAAACCAGGTTGGCTTTATCGGGTTCAACTCAAAATAAACCGGGTTGGGTTTGTCGGGTTTTGTCAACTCAAAACTTGCTCTGCAACTCTGAGTTTGTTCATCTTGCTTTGTGCTACAGGCCACAGGCTTAGACAACACTGCTTTGAAGCACTGTAGCACTGTGCATGTGAATACACACTTCATTTTAAGAGCCCGTCCACATGGAGACGCGTTTAGCTGTATACGCATACATTTTGTATCGTATAGGCGTTTCGTCCAGATGGATCCGGCGTTTTGGGAGCGTGAAACCGATATTTTTGAAACCGGGTCCCAGAGTGGATAAACCTGAAAACGCCGCCCTTGCATTTTTCGTGTGGACAGCGAATCCGTATATTTTCTGAAACGATGAC
>NW_015647871.1:0-562 GCF_001515625.1 Sinocyclocheilus rhinocerous | reverse complement strand
GCTAACAGCAGGTGGCGCTTATGGAAAAGCTGAATTAGAGCTGTTCCGTAAACTCCGTGGACAAAGCAGTATTGCGATTAAGAACAATTCCTTTAGGTATTACATGGAGCAAAGATGAAAACAAAATATCATCGAATCGTTTCTGAAGACAGTCAGAACCTTCAGAGGTACATTCATATAATTAATTCATTCATATTTTCATTTGTATAATTCCCTTAGCACTCTTTTAAAACCTCCCAGCTTTTCTACCTTGTTTTCACTCAAAACGAAACTACTCTGCGTGCTGTGTGCACGTGAGACTGTTACTTAAAACTGTGCTTTATGCTGGACAGTATTTATTTATTTATCGCGGTAATCTAATACGGTTTTGATGATAATTAAAAGATGAAACGGTAATACTAACCGTGGGGAATTTTATCATGATTTATCGTCAAACCGGTAATCGTTACATTACATTTAAAGCCATCATCGGCCGATTCCGATATTGGTCCGATAATATTGTGCATCCCTACTGGAGACTAGGGCTGTCGCGATAACCGCAATATTGTAATACCGCGCTATT
>NW_015647870.1:764-868 GCF_001515625.1 Sinocyclocheilus rhinocerous | reverse complement strand
AAAAAAAAAACTATTATATTGTAATATATTTTAAAATGTATTCATTGTAAATTAATTTTCAGCATCATTACTGCAGTCTTCAGTGTCACATGATCCTTCAGAAA
>NW_015647870.1:0-633 GCF_001515625.1 Sinocyclocheilus rhinocerous | reverse complement strand
TGTTTACGCGGCCCGAAGCAACACGACTAGGGATGTTCATTTTAACCGTTTAACCGACGGTAAGAATTTTGACCGATTAATACAATCAGTTAAACGGTTTAAAAAGTCATTTAATTTATTTTTTCAGTAATTTATCAAAATATTTTAAAAGGTTTGCTGCATGGTTAAAATACGCTACGCGTATATAAAAAAAAAAAGTTTTTTAGAGGGAAAAAAACATAAGTCGTGTATAAGTAAATTTTTTATTTCATTCAGAAATGCCTAATGCCGATGCAAAATGTTTACAAACATTATAATAAACACTGTAAACATAGCTAGGCTATTTTAGTTCCCCTCACTCCACAACAAATCCTTTCAATTAACATTATTTATCCTTTCAATTAACATTATTTATAAAAGAACAATAATTAAAAATATAAGAAGCTATCAATATAAACGACAAGCCAAAACGAAATATAAGAAGCGATCAATATAAACGACAAGCCAAAACGAATTAATTTAGGCTAAAACGAAACTGAAACCAACGTTGGGTCTCTCATTCCACACAAAATCAAATGTTTCCGTATTCGCGATGTATTTGAATGGAATATTATTATTTATTATGTACTTCACTCGCGTTCCAATATCCACGTA
>NW_015647869.1:329-598 GCF_001515625.1 Sinocyclocheilus rhinocerous | reverse complement strand
TTAACTGGGGATCTGGAGCCCTCCCTGGGCTCAACTGGGGATCTGAAGCCCTCCCTGGGCTCAACTGGGGATCTGGAGCCCTCCTTGCACTTAGCTGGGGATCAGGAGCCCTCCCTGGACTTAAGGATCAGGAGGGAGCCCTCCGTGGGCTATACGAGGAATCAGGAGCCCTCCGTGGGCTATACTCTGGAATTGGAGCCCACACCGGGCTGGATTCGGGGACTGGGAAGCGCTTACGAGGAGCTGGCACTGGAGGGTGCTCTGGAGGA
>NW_015647869.1:0-309 GCF_001515625.1 Sinocyclocheilus rhinocerous | reverse complement strand
CGACACTGGAGCGAGCTCTGGGGCTGGAGCCGACACTGGAGCGAGCTCTGGGGCTGGCAGGCTAGACTGAGGAATCGCCGGCGGGCTTGCCACAGGAGTGGCCGGTGAATTTGACTCGGGAACGGCCGGCTGACTTGACTCGGGAACGGCCGGCAGATGGGTCCCGGATCGGAGGCTCTCCAGACACCGGATGACTGCCTACTTCCAGCCGAGGTTGGTAGGGTGTCTGGGAGCTCTGTGGGACGATAGTAAGTAATCCCGATCCGGAACAGCATCACGAGGGTTTCCCCCTCGAGGGAGCTGGCTAGG
>NW_015647868.1:888-970 GCF_001515625.1 Sinocyclocheilus rhinocerous | reverse complement strand
TTGCTGCTCAAGAAACATTTCTGATTATTATTATTATTATGTTGAGTAGAATTTTCTTTGATGATTTCAGGTTTCTTTGATG
>NW_015647868.1:0-852 GCF_001515625.1 Sinocyclocheilus rhinocerous | reverse complement strand
TTTCGGTCGATACGATATAATTCCGATATCGATATGAACAGCATTTATCTGAAATAGAAATCTTTTGTAACATTATAAATGTCTTTATCATCACGTTTGATCAATTTAAAGCATCCTGGTTAAATAAAAGTATTAATTTCTATAATTTCTTTCCCAAAAATGGTATAATGTTACAAAAGCTTTTTATTTCAGATAAATGCTGATCTTTGGATCTTTCTATTAATATAATAATAATAAATAATAAAGGTTTGTTGAGCAGCATATTATTATGATTTCTGAAGATCATGTGTAAAAATATTTCAAAATATTACTGCTTTTGCTGTATTTTGTAGAATTCTTAAAAAACACTGAAAATCTTCAAATGTTCAAAAACTTTAGACTGGTAGTGTAATTTTCATAAATCATTCACTTTAACACTGCATAAATATAATGGATAAAATTAATAACTATTAAAATACAATGCATGCTATGTTTTATTGTTGCAGTCTAATTATTACTTATGTGTTATTGCATCAAAAATCAGATTGAAAAATAGCTACAAATCAGTTTTGCATCAGTTACTGGACACGTAAAATGAAAAAGTGCTGAATGTAGGAGAGACAGCGACAGACTGAGATAAACTATAAACCCTAATATCCTGATTCATATCAAACAGTGCTGCTGCTGTTGTTGTTTTCTTACCCAGACTCGAGCTCATGGGCGAACACTGCAATCACATCAACGTTAGAGAACAGCTTCAGCACACTGTAATGAACACACACATCTCCACGTGTCCTCTAGTCTTCTTCACTGCAGCGCCACACAGAGCAGCACGCGCAGCGACACCTGCTGGACTGGAGACAGTGCGAACGT
>NW_015647867.1:378-501 GCF_001515625.1 Sinocyclocheilus rhinocerous | reverse complement strand
CTTTGCAATAAAGCTCTTTCTGTCTTCTGATATGCGTGTGTGTAACCCTAGCCTACAGTAGGCCTACTACAGTATATATGAAAATGCATATTTTTCAATTAAAGAGAACTTATAGAATAAATA
>NW_015647867.1:0-250 GCF_001515625.1 Sinocyclocheilus rhinocerous | reverse complement strand
TGTAAATACGACTTTCCTTATTGATCACGTCTTCCCTCAGGTAAAATGCATGTTTTCTTGCGTGGATGGATGTTGGAATCACGTTGTTTGCATTCGCTCAAACTGATTTGCTGAAGTCGAAACGCGGTCGTTAAAAAACCCTACTCCGTTAGTGCGAGTCCCGCTCGCTATGAAGCGGGAGTGACCAGCCGGCAGAGGATTCCGATTGGTCTTAAAGCCTCCCTGGAACGGCTATGTTCACAAATCAAAC
>NW_015647866.1:359-1218 GCF_001515625.1 Sinocyclocheilus rhinocerous | reverse complement strand
GATCGATATGATAACTCTTCATTCACTGCTACGAATTGATGGCGGACTCAGTGGACTTTGCTTATCTGCTCACACACATCTGCTATACAGGCATGAATATTGAATGTTTACAATTACATTAATTACATATATGTGCTTCATAGACAATCTTAATCTCTAATAACTCCATTCTGCTCTTTTTGTTCTGTTGTCGGTGTTTCTTTGACTGGACACAGCTCTGTTCACACGCGGTGTGGTATCGGCTTTTGGGATCAGGACATTTTAATGTGTATGATTACAGGAGCGCAGTGTCTGTGAATCCCTAGATTTAAGTGTAACACCACAATAATACACTGAAAATGCATTCAGCCACATTGATCTCCGCTGCCGGCTGTGCTTTGGCAAGACTGGCCTCTGGAAAATTGAAAACACCCACTTATGTTGTCCAAGAGAGATTTTCTGCTACCCGTTTTCTGATTATAAAAGAAAACCCTGATTTTTTTTGCAGCCGAAGTGTTCTAAAACAGTTCCTCAATCACAGGGTAAACAGGGCAGCTCCAAATGTTTATTATTTGCATCTGTCAGCCTGAAATGCTGGCCTGTGGAGAAGTAGGCAAAATATGATTTCCAACTATAATTCATGAATCTATTACAGAACAAACAGCATTTATTGCAGATGAATTGTTATCTACGATATAATATTACAAGCACAGTATTTATGACTGCTCACAAAAGCTCATTCCATGTGAGTTTATCATTAGGCTTATTATTTATTGCAAACACCATAACAACTGCTCATAGTAACCCAGTGTTGTACTTCAATACATAAGTCATCATACACCATTTCTGCATAGAAGTAGGGTTGGGTATCGTTTTTTTT
>NW_015647866.1:0-263 GCF_001515625.1 Sinocyclocheilus rhinocerous | reverse complement strand
AACGGTGCCTGAACCGATACTTATTAAAGAATAGAGAAAGAATAGAGAATGCTAGTGTTAGAGGCTCTTTTTTCTTTATAAATAAAACAAGTAGATAGAATAGAAATAGAATAGAGAGTGCAAATGTTAGAGGATCAAGTTTTTTAATAAAAAAATCAAGCAGATAAAATTAGAAGTAGCATTAGAATCGAGAGTGCTAGAGTTAGAGGGTCAAATGCATATGAAAGAGATGTGTTTTCAGCCATTTCTTGAAAATATTAAGG
>NW_015647865.1:0-2067 GCF_001515625.1 Sinocyclocheilus rhinocerous | reverse complement strand
ATTAAGTGATTAATTATGTGATGATTGAGCATCAGTGATGAACACTTGCTGTTAACAAGCAGAATCACTGAAAGAAAGAAAACACACAAGATCCACAACTACAACTACAACTGACTTCCAGCCGCAGCCTTAAGCCAGATATACACTGTGTGATTTCAGCAACGTTTTTGTTAAATACCAACTCTCACTGCACGAGTAAATCACATGTGATGTCAAGCCAAAGCACAGGATTTATGTGCTCACACTCTACGGTCCGATCATCAAGCTGTGTCTTCACTGCTCACACTATACGGGCGAAATAAACACATGGGACCTTCTGAACCCAGAACTGTGTAGCCTCCATCGCTTCAATCCCAATCACATGCTATGTCGCCATGGTTTCGTTTCATTTCTGTTTTCACGCAGACGTAGTGAAAGGAAAAAACACTGAGTTTAGTCGGTTCATAGTTCCGCTTCAACTGTGCGATACCCTCATGAGGGGTGTCCAAAATTTCTGACATGTCAGAAATTCATCCGACCGTCCGATTGCCGCTCAGGAGAAGCTTATCGCCTCTCGTCACCCCCTGTACACTGCACTTCAAAGGATGCACGACAAAGCTGAAATTTGTCCTGACTCAAAAAAAGAGTCGCACAAGTCAGAATTCGGCTCAGAATTGGATGAAATTCACACAGTGTATGCCCGATCTAACCAGGGGTGCGTTTCCCGTACAACAACGCATCTCACTCATTAACTACCATAGTACGATGCATTGTTGAGCAAGCAAACTTGCTAGTCATGACTGTTTCCCGAACACAGTCGCAGCTCCATCATTTGAACCACATTAGTTGAACAATAAAGGGCTGTTGTTAATGACGTCACATGCATGTGGTGGAGTAATAACTTCTGCTAATGTATTGATTTGATATTTCTGAGATGCTGCTGTGTTCAGCATGGTACCTGATGACTAATTTACAATTTTTGTTCACTGTCATTTTGCTTTATTTGATGTTTGATTCATTGCGGGTTCCCTCTTACGTCATACTCTGGGGTTCCCTTAGGGTTTTATGCACATGCGCACTCTTAAAAATGGCACTTAATGAGGATGCTCAGAAATATATAGATTAAAATGTATATATATTTAGACAGAATGGAAGTTATAGCTGCATGTTAGCTTGCATATTGTGCCCAAGAATGTAATTTAAGTCCATATGTCTTATTAACAAGAAACTATGCTTCTAACCACATCAAGAGCTGTAGTTCCAACTGCGTACATTTGCGACGCTGTTTGTGAATATAGGTTTGAACTGTGGTTTCGGGAAAAATTGAATCGTTAAACTATGTTGGTAACGACGGAACTTGCGACCATAGTTGGCTAGCGATGGTTTTGGGAAACTCACCTCAGTGCGACTTTATTTCTGTCAGGCGTCTACAAAATTTCTTTCAGAGGTTTTGATGTTGATTTTTTGTTGAAAATAACATTCATTTTAAGTTACTATAATAGTGATTAGTGTCACCTGTAGTTAGACTCTTGACTCTTAAATTTTTAACATTATTTTTTTTCTCTGGCTGCTGTAACTGTGAATATATGAAGCATAGTTGTGTAAGGAATTTAACTCATTAATTCTATTTCTAGCTCAGGTTTTGAGAGGAATCGGAACTGAAGATTCGAAGTCAACCTGATTAGAACTGATTTCAAATTTGATAGTTTATACTTTATCAACGGTCGTCCAGCGAGACGTTAACCTCAGTATATTTTAACAATTTGAGTATTTGTATTTTCCCTGGCCACGGGTTAATACGTGCTTTGATAAGTTGTAAGCTACTACAAGAGCTAGGTAGCAAGATCTTGGCAAGGTTCAACTTTAAAATGTCACGACACCAGACAATACTTCTTTATAAATTAAAACAATAATTTATTGGCTATTCTAGATTACATTAAACTAAGCTAAAACACACACATACACACACACACACACACAGTTCTGAAGAATGAGAGTTGACGGAGTTCTGAGGAAAGCCCACAGTTTTAGCAAGATATTCGATACAGTTCTTTGACTTGCAACCTGAGAAAATTCATAAAGCAGAGA
>NW_015647864.1:674-822 GCF_001515625.1 Sinocyclocheilus rhinocerous | reverse complement strand
TGTTCCAGAACAGTTCAAACCAAATATTCGTGTGTGTGCAACGCAATTTACGGAGGACTGTTTCCTGGGAGAGTAGCCTACAATGCCGGTATTCTGACAAATAATGCTGACTCACAGCCTGTAAGTACATTTTCATATTTAAAGGATT
>NW_015647864.1:0-360 GCF_001515625.1 Sinocyclocheilus rhinocerous | reverse complement strand
CACACGCTTGAGGTATTCAGCCAATCACAACGCATTGGATAGCTGGCCAATCAGAGCACACCTCGCTTTTCAGACCGATGAGCTTTGTAAAAATCGACGTGTTTCAGAAAGGCAGGACATAGAGGAGAAACAATGATGTACAGTATGTGGAAAATAATGTTTTTTTAACCTTAAACTGCATAAACACATTTCATTACGCCAAATACACAAAATAATGTTCTTTTTTAGCAACGTCATATGACCCCTTTAAACAAGTCTTTGATGTAGTTGGTCCACGTCTCCTGATTATGATAAATCACTGTTTAGAAACTGGTTTTGTACCTGATTTATTAAAACATGCAATAGTCCACCCCTTGCTTA
>NW_015647863.1:0-551 GCF_001515625.1 Sinocyclocheilus rhinocerous | reverse complement strand
CGCTCAACCAGTTTTCCTCATCTACTTTGTACTTTGTGATCAACAAACAAGGGCTGCACGATAAATTGCATGTGATTGTCATGTGCATCTCGTCAGTAAAGCTGTTTCTGTGATTAATAGTACCGGTAAATCCCCATCACGTGCTTTCAGATGGAGCGGCATTTAATACACAGAACATCACATGCTTTCAGATGGAGCGGCATTTAATACACAGAGCCGTAGATCACTAACAAGCTACGCAATATCGCGTTCCTTAGATGAATCGCATTCGATTATGAACGCGACAAGATGACCCGTTGAATTCATTTTGGGAGCGATGACTGATTGAATGTATTTTTAGTCCAGTGCCTGTATATAATATTAGTATTGACCAAGGTCAGAGGCTGTCATATGTGGATCAACTTACTATGTTGTGTATTTTCAACAGTTTCAATATGAAAAAATAACTTTCATATTGATTCAATGGATTTATTACATTTTGGAAAAAAAAACAAAATAAAACTATGATGGATTTATTGCATTTTGGGGAAAAAATTATACAATTTTATAAT
>NW_015647862.1:0-533 GCF_001515625.1 Sinocyclocheilus rhinocerous | reverse complement strand
TTATGATTTTAAATCTGTATTTAACCTCAGAACGATCTCAAAGTAGAAAAAGGGGTTACACTTTATTTTAAGATGTCCTTGTTACCGTGTAATTACACATTTAAGTACTGAGTAATATTAATTAACTACACATACTTACTATAGGGTTAGGGTTAGGATTTGGGTTTGGCTTATGGTTACTTGCATGTAATTATGCATAATTAATTGTTATTATAATAGTAAGTACATGTAACGTGTAACAAGGACACCTTAAAATAAAGTGTTACCAAAAGAGGTGCTACAAACTAATTTTGTGGTGGCTCTGCTTAAAAATTAAGTGAAGGATTTTGAAAGTCTTGAGTACTGTGTTGAGTACTGTAAGGTTAACCCTGCCTGGTTTAAATGTTTAAAAATGATTAACAGTTGAAAACATTCATTAGAAATTTAAAAAAGTAATCAAATGTAATCAGTTACATTACTTTAAAGTAACTTTACAATAGTTACACTAGCTATTACATTTTAAATAGGGTAACTTGTAATCCGTAACCTATTAC
>NW_015647861.1:0-899 GCF_001515625.1 Sinocyclocheilus rhinocerous | reverse complement strand
AGCTACTGAATTCATGAATATTAATCAGGTTGTGTGCATTCGCTCTTTTGAACTTTTATATATATTTGTTGTCCTAAAACCTAAAACGCGTTCTTGTCTTAGGACAACATTGATGAACTTTTTTTGATCCACTTCAAATGTTGACTACTATATACATATAGCCTACTGTATATATACAGGGTGTCCGCGGGTCCTTAGTCTTAAAATAAATGTCTTAAATAACGTTTTCCTAATATAAGGCCTTAAAAAGTCTTAAATGTCTTAAATTCGGATTCGATGGGTCTTAAATATTTTTGGTTTCATTACCGCTAAAATATCTTCAGTCTGACGGACCTAATGACTTTACAATCATTGGACAGACCTAAGATTTCTTCTTCCCGCGGTAAGCTACTGCGTCATCAGAGAGAATTGCAGTAAGTTAGCAGAATACAGAATACAAGCTCGCGCTGAGGCTCACTCTGTTTGTCTCGAGACTTCAGAACAAATGAGGGTGACAGCACACAAACTCAGAAGAAACACACGGAGGTAAAAATTCAAAATGTTTATTTTCTTCATAACATGATATAGTTAAATAACACCATGACAAGTGAGCTATTTTACTCAATATTCTCACGACGCAAAAAAAACATTCAAAACACCTACAGGGTGCACGCATTACGTGAAGTCTAGTGCGCGTGCGCATTTAGAGTAAGCTCTGCCTGATCACTGCATGATTCAGTCTATTAAAATACATTCAGAATGATCACAAATTCAAGACATGGGGGCAGAAAATGTGTATATTTATACCACTTCATCTAGTTAATCAAGTTCACACAGAAGAGTGCCTTTTTTTCTCCAAAAATTACCATATAGGCTACAAATGTGATATTGATTTTTTACAACAGTTCAATAAACTAGAA
>NW_015647860.1:0-596 GCF_001515625.1 Sinocyclocheilus rhinocerous | reverse complement strand
GTTTTGTTCAAATGAAATAAATGATTTAAGATGACTGATTAAAATGTATTCAACCAACCTGGAAAAAACAAGTTTTACTGAAGCATAACTATCAGTAGATATAACCTTATTTCTCCAGCTAAAATTACTTAAGTTTGATATAATATTTTTTGTATTGATGAAAACCCTTTTCCACCTTGATGTAAATATACTTAATAAAAATTCATTGCCCTTAGTTAATTTAATTGAATTAACTAAATTAAGAAGAATAGCATCTACGCTAATATTAGTCTCCTGTTTGACACATGCAAAGCATGTATATGCGGTTAAAGAAATGGGTCTTTAATCTACACTGTCAGTTAGCAGACACTAACTGTCAGTGTGTCTGCCTCCCGAACAACACTAGATTGTTCCAGAGTTTGGGCGCTAAATAGGAAAAGGATCTGCCGCCCACAGTTGATTTTGATATTCTAGGTATTATCAAATGGCCAGAGTTTTGAGATCGCAGCGTGAAGGACTATAATGCAATATGAGCTCATTCAAGTACTGAGGAGCTAAACCATTCAGGGCTTTATAATTAATTAGCAGGATTTTAAAATGTATTCGTTGTTCAATAG
>NW_015647859.1:0-582 GCF_001515625.1 Sinocyclocheilus rhinocerous | reverse complement strand
ATGAGTTATAAAGTCCTAAATGACCGTAAAGAGTTGGGAGAAAATGGATGTGTGTCAGATAAGCGTCATGTGCATCAGACTTTAAAGTGACAGCGCTGCTTTTAAAGTGAAACCGTCTCATTGATATAAATCACAGAACAAAAGAAAAGAAATCACTCGACTGTTCTAGTCGCTGATTAAGTTTTGTAGCTTGAATAAAGATTAGTTTATGCATATACAATTTCTGGTTTATGTGAAGATTGTTTTAAGTTCACTTAAATTAAAAGTTAAAAATTATATTTTTCAGAACCTACTAAATGTTAAAAATAATGGCTTTCAATTATACTGTAACGTTGAATTGCTATAATTAATGGCTAAAATTGAGGGGAAAATGCATTTAATAGAAAATTAAGGGGAAAATGCATTTAATAGAGACATCAGTAGCAGTATTGCATTGTTATCAAAAATACTGGCCATTGTTAATAATAGGCTACTTGGTAAAAAGATGCCATTAAACACATACTTAAAATAAACCATCTTTATATTGTTTCTACATTCATTTGGAGGTTCAATGTGAAATTATGACAATATAAATATATTAAT
>NW_015647858.1:499-608 GCF_001515625.1 Sinocyclocheilus rhinocerous | reverse complement strand
GTCATTGAAAAGTGCTTGAATTTCTCTCTCAAAAGATTGTACAAAACCTGGAATGAATGATGTAATGCATTCGACTATTTCTACCACAACACCATGGTTACAGTTAGCG
>NW_015647858.1:0-259 GCF_001515625.1 Sinocyclocheilus rhinocerous | reverse complement strand
TTGACTCTGGGACGATGGAACCGGAAGTGCTAAAATGCTAACTCGCTTCCGGGTTTTTGCCTATAAAGTGACATCATACTTCCACCACTCTATAAGAGCTCGCTCAAGTACTGAGGAGCTAAACCATTCAGGGCTTTTTAAGTTATTAGCGAGATTTTAAAATGTATACAGTGTGTAATAGGGAGTCAGTGCAGTGATAAGCCTCGGGTCCTCCGGTCTCCAGCTTCACCCAGTCAAGATGATCCCATGACTCTGCCTC
>NW_015647857.1:2752-2995 GCF_001515625.1 Sinocyclocheilus rhinocerous | reverse complement strand
GTGATTTTTAGTTTCTTGGGTACAGGGATGATGGTGGAACATTTGTAGCAGTAGGGGACTTCACACAGCTCCAGGAATCTGTTGAAGATCAGTGTGAAGATGGATGACAGCTGGACAGCACAGGCTTTGAGGTAGGCTGGAGAGACACCGTTTGGGCCTTTGGCTTTCTTTATCTTTTGCTTGCTGAAGACTTTGCATACATCATCTTCACAGATCTTAAGTGCAGGCTGAGAAACAGTAGCG
>NW_015647857.1:1285-2720 GCF_001515625.1 Sinocyclocheilus rhinocerous | reverse complement strand
GATGGAGGGGGAGGGTGTTGATGGCTGTGCTGTGAGACGGTCGGAGTGGGTGTGGGGTGTCAGACCAGGCTTTTGCTTTTCAAACCAGCAGTAGAACTCGTTCAGGTCTTCAGCCAGTTGTTGATTGGCCTCAGTGCTGGGGGATGGGGTCTTGGGGTCTCATGCAATTCCACACTGATGTAGAGTCATTACTTAAAAGCTGTTTTTTTTTAGCTTTTCAGAGTAGATCTGAAAACTCTTTCAAAGAAATCTCTGAAAACTCTTTCAAAGAAATTGAAAGACCAAGGTGGTGGTGGAGAACAAAGTTGGCAGTGGAGGAATGGAGGGCCAGAGTGACACTGCAGGCTTGGAGGACCAAGGCAGAGCCAAGGAAATGGGGGGCACCATAATGGAACTGGTGGGAGCGAGGACAACAGAGGAGATGGAGGGATAGAGGGCACAGGTGGAACCCTAGGGGTGAAGGACCGAGGCATAGCTGGGGCATAGCTGTGGTCTCCATATCCAAGGCATCTGAGATCTGCGTTTGAGCCAAAAGGTCATAGGGCCCAGGCTTGGAGGGACGAATTAGAGCTGGAGGGTCAAAATGCCTATGCTAAGGCCACAACGCCAAAGATCACTGTGTATCTGAATGGTCAAGAGACTGTGGTCTCACCAGTGGAGCCAGTGGGCTGAGGAGAGCCAAAATAAACAGGAGGATGAGTCATCGTCAGATGAGCCGATATAGATTCTAGCAACATTTGTGATCCTTATTTCAACAGTTCTGGTGATTTTTATTGAAACAGATAGTACCTGCACTTGCAGGCTCTTGTCTTCATAGTGCACGTCCTGATTCTGCCGAGTTAGAGCGTTCCTGGGTCAACAAGGGAGGTGCTTAAGGTAAAATTGATCAACCAATCAGATTACTCACGTGACATCTGCCAGCTTGAGCGCCACTTTTTGAGTTGTGCCCCTTTGACGTCTCCTTCATTTCACAGAGGTAAGTGCATTTTATTTAAAATGTGCCATTTCAAATGTGCCCATCCCTGCTCAGCATAATGTATTATTTTCAATTGCACGATGGATTCATAACTAACGCGAACATTAGCTAAACTGCTCATATAAGGTGCAAATCACCTAACCCCTCTCCTATCGGACAGGAAGGCGCCCACGATCGTTTCGCCCCGACCCGGCGTGGTGTTTCCCCCGTGATCGCGTCGTCGGATCTTTTCGTCCGATGATTTATATCACTTTTTTCATGTATTCGTTTAGCAGACGCTTATACTAATCTTTTAAAAGAGAAGCTAAACACTTTCGCGGATGGATTGGGACCAATAATGCGGGGTTTGCCGTCCATCAACAACAAGGAAATATATTGTGTTGACCCAGAGACATCATTAGCTCATCCAATATATGACACACATTAATCAATCACTGTATTGAAATAATAATAATAATA
>NW_015647857.1:0-895 GCF_001515625.1 Sinocyclocheilus rhinocerous | reverse complement strand
AATAATAATAATAATAATGAAATATCTTGTGTTGACCCAGGGACTTCATTCCTTATAGCTCATCTAATATAAGACAAACAGTAATTAATCACTGTATTTAATATTAATAATAATAATAATAATAATGAAATATCTTGTGTTGACCCAGGGACTTCATATTCTTATGTTGACCCATTCCTTATAGCCCTTATAGCTCATCGGCCTAGGACGAGTTCGAAAAAGTAGGTTTTATGAAAAATTAAAAAAACTAAACCTACTAAACCTTACGATTTTTGAATTTTGATGTCCATTCGACTCGGCATGAGCCAAGGAATCAGAGGAAAAAAATATTTTAGTTTTAATTTTAGTAAAATTTTATTTATTAGCATAACATTTTTGAAATTTTGGACAAGTGGTGGCGCTAGAGAGTTTGAGTTAGAGACTCCAAATTTGCTATGGTTAATGTTGGGACTGCCCTCTATCAGTGTGCCAAATTTCACAACTTTCCCGCAAGCGGTTCTATGGGCTGCCATAGACTTGCGGCGGAAGAAAAAAAAGAACGCTAACGATTACAATAGGTGCCTCTGCACCTTCGGTGCTTGGCCCCTAATAATGAAATATCTTGTGCTGAGCCAGGGTGTTATGAATGAAATTCAAATATTGTGTAGAGCATTTGCAGTCTAATGTTGGCCTGGGAACATCATGAAGTTGTATTAATAATAATGGTGGTTACACTATCTTAAGAATATAATAATTGGTGATAGTTTTTATTATAAATTGTTACTAAGAGCTTCATCCTTAGGCAACAACACTAGTGTTAATAAATGTTTTTCTCCCCAGAATGTAAAGATAAATGGAGGATTGTATTAAGAAAACAGTGTTGCGTGAAGAAAGACAAAGAGGAAAAAACAAAAAT
>NW_015647856.1:0-1354 GCF_001515625.1 Sinocyclocheilus rhinocerous | reverse complement strand
TTCTGAAAGTGAACAGCCATGTTTTACTGTTGCATAAAACAAAGCAGACATTTGCTTAAGTTCGGGAACGAGGTTTAAATTCACCTGTGTTTGAAGATTTTTCTGCCGAGCATAGCTGATACAAATTGTTGTGCTTCGCTTTGAGGTGACTGTAAAGATGTGTAGTTTCCCCTTTGCATTGCCACTCGAGATTTACATGTTTTACCCATCACTTCAGTCTGCATGTGGTCATCTCTTTTAAGACCAAAACTCTGCCATATCTTTGAGGTGCTTTTTTGTTTTTGCACTAAATCGTCGGAAGCAGCAGATTAGCTCGCTATGAAAGCATGGTGGCTTGTTGATTGTCTTGCGTCAGAGCAGGCACTCTATCATGCACACGCGCGCACATCCCAACTAACATCCACGTGCCAGATGCTGTACTATCCGCATTGACCTAAAACTTTGACCATACATAACTTTTTGAAGTATTAAGTCACTCATTTATCGCAAACCATTGAGATATGCATGTCGCGATATGCACATTTGCGATATTATCGTGCAGCCCTACTTGCAAGTCTCGGAATTGCAAGAAACGTAATATCTCAGAATTGCAAGTTTATATCTCGCAATTCTTTTTTTCTCATAACTGCGAGGGGGAAAAAAGTCCAAACTGGAGATAGGCTATAAAATGAAAAAGTCTGACTTGCAAGATAAAAAAAAACACAATTTCCTTTTTTAATTAATTAATTAATTAATTTGTTATTCTGTTCCAGAAATGGGCTTCCATACTAATAAGATGACAGAATCGCTATCAGCTTGTTGCTGGTTTTTGGATGGTTGTGCAGCTGCTTCTTGGAAACTAAACGAGTGTAATCCGATCAAATCAAATGCTTCTATTGCTTCTATGAGGTGAAGCAATTATAAGAGCCTTTGTGCAGGGAGTAAATTATATTAATTGAGACTGCAGCTGAGGGGAAACACTTGACTGTACCCACTCACCTGTTTCTGAATGTAAACTTGACAGTACCCACTCACCTGTTTCTGAATGTAATTTACCTTGTTGGAGCCCTTTCTGACATAACCTGTTTCGACAAGTGTCATTCACTTTAATTTCAATGTAAAGCTGACACCCAGAACTACTATTTAAGCACTGCATATGTACCAATAACACCAATTTTCACTAGCCAAGATTATATAAAGCAGAGAAATCATGTTTATCATGATGAGGTCATCCAGCTATCGTGAGAGACTATTCTGAGAGAATTTACTTATTTGTACACTATCATTCAAAAGTGTACATTCCTGAAAAACCATTACCATTTTATCCTGAAAAAAATATATTACGGTTTCCAGAAAAATTCAGCAGCACAGCTGT
>NW_015647855.1:0-559 GCF_001515625.1 Sinocyclocheilus rhinocerous | reverse complement strand
TGTCTGAATTCAAGCCCGTTTGCATGTGCAGCTCGTTTCGTGACTTCGAGTCTTGCGGTGTGGAGGCTGAAAAGTTCTCTCATGAATGAATGAACATCACGGTTAATGAAACGAACTGCTCCACTTCCACTGGCTCACACGCTCAAGCACACGGACACAAACACGCTTCACGTGGAGCACAACATGCACGGGAAGCCCATCTATATTTGATGCTGTAGTATATTTTGCACGGGAAGCCCATCTATATTTGATGCTGAAAATAGTATATTTTTCTAGTATAACATTTTCTCTATTGCGAGGGGGTGGAGGGCAGAGCTTGGAATTAGTGAGGTTGGAGGGCAAGGCCAGGTGATGGAGTGATGGCGGCACTTGGTGGTTTGCATGCAAAAACAGCACGGTCTGAATGTGCGTGCAGCTCTGGCGGTCTCACAGACTGAGTGGCCCATGAGGCCCTGCTGCCGTGACTCAGTCTGCGTGACTTGGATTGAGTGAAGTTTTAAAGAAAAACAGACCATACATGAGGAACAAACACCAATCTCTGACCTCCAACTGGAATTTT
>NW_015647854.1:0-607 GCF_001515625.1 Sinocyclocheilus rhinocerous | reverse complement strand
AATATATATATATATTTTCCAAATAATATTTAATTTAATAATTTAGAAATGGGGTCTTTATATATTAAAATATCTAGCTGCTTTTTACATTTACGATGGGGGTCCTTCGCACACAATAATGATCATATATAAGGTTCTGTGGCATCTAAAAAATGTAAAAGATCATATATAAGGTTCTGTGGCATCTAAAAAACGTAAAACTCCTGTCTAACAAATTAAAAAAAATATCATGCTTGTCCTCAATTTCATTCAGGATGAAGAGCTGAAACGGAAGAAGCGAGAAGAGAGACTGGAGGTGATCCGACACAATGCCCAGCTCAGATATGCCATGAAGAGAAAAGTGAGTGCATGAATAGTGGGATCAGTTTTTTTTTTTATCATCTTTACCTGGAAATAAACAAGGTTTTATGATTTAGTTCTTAATTCTTCACAAATCATAAATAATTTGAGTATGGATCTGCTATTTCAGTTGTTAATGGATATTACATTTACCCAATAAAATTATCAGGTTGCTTATTGTACCTTTAACAGGCCAGTGAAGAAGATGAGGCTGTAAAATTATTGCAGCTAAGCAAAGAGGGGGCGGAGTCAGAGACACACAATCCAG
>NW_015647853.1:0-548 GCF_001515625.1 Sinocyclocheilus rhinocerous | reverse complement strand
ACGTGCACTGCCTCTGTGTTTTGTATATCAGGATTTAAATTTAAATCATACTAGGACATAAGGTACATTTCTGTCATTAGGGGTGAATAAATGTTCTTTTAGAGGTACAAAAATTTACCCGCTAGGGTACAGCTGGAGCGACAAAGCATTTGTACTCTTTTAGGTACATATTCCTGTACCTTGATTTTTCTGTGTGTATTTTTGTTGTAATTTCATATTTTAAATAGTTTTGTATATAATTTTTTTTTAATTCAGCTACCATCAGAGCCAGACAGACATATTCTTCTAGACGTTGTCTATAAAGAAGGAGATGGAGCCTTTCTCACTCTGTCACTAGTGTGACAGTTTTCATGTTTTATGGTATCAGTTTTCGAAGAAAAGCTCACTTTGCCTGGCTGGACAGTATGTATATTTAGTACTTTTATTAACTGAACAAGGTTTTAAAAAATATTTAGAAAATGTATTGCATTAATTCAGAGATTTTTTTTTCTTGTGTAGGTATAGTTGACTGGAAGTCTGTCAGTCCAGATGTGAGGAAGACATACAGA
>NW_015647852.1:364-607 GCF_001515625.1 Sinocyclocheilus rhinocerous | reverse complement strand
AAAAAATATCTTGATTATCCCCAAGACTTTTGGGCAAATAATCTGTGGACTAATGCGACAAAAGTTGAACTTTTTGGAAGGTGTGAGTCCCGTTACATCTGGCATAAAACCAACTCAGCATTTCATAAAAAGAACATACCAACAGTCAAATATGGTGATGGTAGTGTGACTGGGGCTGCCTGCTTTGCAGCTTCAGGACCTGGACGACTTGCCATAATTGATGGAACCATGAATTCTGCACTC
>NW_015647852.1:0-259 GCF_001515625.1 Sinocyclocheilus rhinocerous | reverse complement strand
AGCAGGACAATGATCCCAAACACACCAGCAAGTCCACCTCTGAATGGCTCAAGAAAAACTAAATTAAGGTTTTGGAGTGGCCAAGTCAATGTCTGGACTTAAATCCGATTGAGATGCTGTGGCATGACCTTAAACAGTCCATTCATGCTCAACACTCTCCAATGTGGATGAATGAAAACAATTCTGCAAAGAAGAGTGGGCCAACATTCCTCCCCAGCGATGTGAAAGACTCATTGCCAGTTATCGCAAACGCTTGATT
>NW_015647851.1:0-782 GCF_001515625.1 Sinocyclocheilus rhinocerous | reverse complement strand
GTGTATCTTAGTGTATCTTTTAAGATATGTTCCCCCTGTGTTTTTGGTGCAAAGACACAAAAGTGGCTAGACATAATTATGACATTTAAAAATCACCAGAAGCGGACTTGCTTAGCCCGGGCGAAATCATAACATCATAATTTTAGTACTGAAGTGTCGGGGTTGCCAGGATATTTAAAAAAATAAAATAACCCAATTGCTTCTAAAAACTACCGCTGGAAAACCACGGACTTGGCAACACTGCGAAGTGAGGGGGAAACTGAATTCACCAGAACACCAATGGTAATTTACAGGAATGTTATAAACAATAATCCACAGAGAAATGTCACAGTTTGTCAAGGGAGGACCCAAACACAGAATGGACAGGGGAAAACAGTTTATTAACAAAATGGGAACACAAGAGGATGAGGCAGGAAGACAGTACACACAATAAGCCAGAGCACACAACAGGAGAACAGGCAGGTCAGGGATGGGGAAGCTCCTGACTCCGAGGCAAAAGGAGACTAGGTAGCTCCTCAAGGAACCACAGGCTAGGCCTAGGAGATGGTAACACTTGAAGCACAACTGCCTGACAGGTCAGAAGACTCAGCGACCCGGGAGGACTCCGGAAGCAGGACAGGAACCAACTCGACAGACACACAAAGACAAGGCAACAGGGGAGACAAAAGATAAATACAGATCAAAAGAACTTGCAAAACAATTACTAGGGAGGATAAAGAAAATAAAACTGAAAGGGAAAAAAGTAATAAATTCTAGAATTAATTAACTGAGACTTATGAAAA
>NW_015647850.1:0-1033 GCF_001515625.1 Sinocyclocheilus rhinocerous | reverse complement strand
CATAAATAAACATAAAATCAATAATGTGGTGCCTTTTTATACATTCTTTATTTCTTCCAGGAAACAGAAAAAATAAACTACCTCAATGACAGTAATTGTTGTTTCAGTTGCTGTGACAAGAAATTTTCTATTAGCAAAGTAAGACAATCAGCATTGCATGAACAAATAAATTTTACATTGGTTAAACAAAGTATCTTTACTGAGAAGAACTAGAACACTATTGTTGACAGAACTCAAAAGTCTTACTGCATCAAGTTGCCTTATTTTTTTGTTTTCTCAACTATTTATTTTTACAGTTTGTGTCTTGCTTGTGTCGGATGGGTAAGTTTCGGAGTGAGTTTGTCTTAGACATGCTGAGATGCGAGCAGCTATCGTCGGATCATCAGGATGGAATGAGAGATAGAGTTGAGTGTCATCAGCATAGCAGTGATATGAAAAGCCATGTTTTTGAATGACAGAACCTAGTGATGCCATGTAGACAGAGAAGAGAAGTGGTCCAAGAACTGAGCCCTGAGGCACTCCAGTAGCTAGATGTTTCTGAATGAGAGTTTGTTTAAGAATGACACTGAAAGGCGACTTCTCGCTATTACACGCACACAAAAGCTCTTGTTGTGTGTGATCCAGCAAACAAAAGTCTGCGGGATGCCGCTACGCTGCTGCTGCAGAGACACTCATGAATAATGAGCAGCCCGACTCAGATCTCATGACCTCTGTGTGCAAAACTGTACAACACTGTTTTTATGCATGTTGTCATCCCACTGCTTTAATAATGACACACACTTCCAGAAGAAGCTGTGTGTCCTGCAGTCAGAAACCCAATAGCAGTGCGTTTGTGTGCCAAACCACCAAAATCACCAGGCTGTTGCTGTCCGACGAGTCACACTCAGAAAAGTGACACAAAACACTACCGTTTGCAAGAAATTCATACTTTTATTCAGCAAGTATGCATTATGAAGGATTTGAGGATCCTCAAATGCAAACTGTGCGCGTTTTGCTTCAAAAGAGCAACCATACATTTGTGTTGTGTTTTACT
>NW_015647849.1:0-929 GCF_001515625.1 Sinocyclocheilus rhinocerous | reverse complement strand
AAATCCTCGTTTTGTACTTCTAATTCATGACCGGTGTTTTGTTTTCTCTGCGCTTCCACGTTTGTCACTTCTCACCAGAGCTTACGCTACGCCCTGCGTCCTACGTCATCCACTGGAACGCAGCTCTCTCATAAACGCGCTTACGACAGTTAACGGAAGCTATGATTACAGTTTATAAAGTTTTAAATATGGATATTTTTCTTACACAAATGCATCGAATCACTTCAGAAGGCCTTTATTAACCCCCGGAGCCATGTGGAGCAATCTTTATAATGGAAGGATTAACTTTTTTTTTAGCTTCAAAATCTCGACCATGTGGAGCACTTTTTATGATGGATGAATGCACTTTTTTGGGCTTCAAAATCTCGACCCCTATTTGCTTGGAAGAGCCAGGACCTTTTTTTTTATATAACTTAATTATTGTATTCGTCTGAAAGAAGAAAGTCATATACACCTAGGATGGCTTAAAGGTTGAGTAAATCATGGGGTAATTTTCATTTTTGGGTGAACTATTCCTTTAAACACTGCATTTGCTAACACATACCATGTTTTGATCCATATAAAGCATCTTTTTTTCAAACTTTTTCTCTTTTTCTCCACAGGTAGAGGCCATCTTGGTAAACATCTTCGGAGGAATTGTTAACTGTGCCATCATTGCTAACAGCATAACCAAGGCCTGCAGAGAACTGGAGCTCAAGGTTCCCCTGGTGGTCAGGCTCGAAGGTGGGTGTGGCCAAACAATAACATTTATACCAAAATTCGCAATTTATGAATCAAAGGTTTCAAACCTTTACCTGTATTCAAACCCGTGTCTGTCAAGTGTAGGGTTTGTTGATTTTGGTTAGCAAACGTGTCACGCCACAGCATTTGCTGGTGGTAGTGAGAGGAGCAGAGGAGCCAGGCGTTGATTGCGGGACCTCTCACCTGTG
>NW_015647848.1:0-1219 GCF_001515625.1 Sinocyclocheilus rhinocerous | reverse complement strand
TTGTATTTCATTATATTGTGTAACTAAACTGTTTGTGATTTTCTCCTCTCCTCTGTGCTTTTGTTAAACATCATCTTTAATAAAATTTATTTTCTTTTATATATATGTCTCCTGCTGAGTCACTGTGAACTAACCTGTGTTGCCTCAAGAGGAAATTTATTATATTATTATTTGTGAACTAACCTGTGTTGCCTCAAGAGGAAATTTATTATATATATTATTATTATATCCCAGGTCAAACTCCAGGGTGGCATAGACGCCTGGTGTTAAATCTCTTAAACCCTCTGTGTTTTACCACAAAAGCATAAAACTTTATTTACATTTCAGAATGTGTACTTTGTCATGTGCAATACATATGTTGAGGATCTCATCCATCTGATGTTCATCTGATGTTATGAATATGAAAAGAGGTGTATCAAAAATAGCAGGAACAGGCTGAGAGATTAAAAAAAAAAATCTGTCACTTTCCTTCATTCACACTGGGAAGAAGCGGCTCAGGCTTTCAGTTTCATTGAGCATCAGTCCTGAAGAAACACCTGAAGATTCAGATAAAGGAGAAGATTCCTTCGTAATATAAGGAAGTCCTTGATGCTGCATGCACCCAATGCATGATGCTGAACTGAAAGCAGAAAACTCACACTGGAAAAGTGTTCAAACTGCAACATGAGATTCAATCTGTCAGAAACCCTGAATACACATGAAAAGATTCACACTGGAGAGAAACCACATCAGAGTTTAATCAGTTATCTAGTCTACAGTCACAATCAGAGCGAATCAGACAATTTAAGATTCAAACAGAACAGTGTTGAAACACAAAGAGCTGAATTCCACAAAGAGGCCCAAGACAACAGGATGATCATAAATCAGATCCCATCACCAGCCTGAAGTAAGCCTAACCAACCAACCAACTCTTTCACAGCTTTGAACAGCTTGCAGCATTAAAACAAAAAAACACATTGATAATTCAACTCAGGAAGGGTTTTGTCAAATTTGGGGCAAGTAACCAAGATAAATGGTCAAAGAGACACACAGCGACCATCACATGTAAATCCATGATAGAAATCATGAGCTAAAGACTTCCTCGGATTGACTTCTTCCACCTAGCAGACAAGGACCAGACTGAGATTCCTTCTAGACCCTTTTGTTCCTTACAGAACACACCCTCACATTCACAGAACGACACAGAGTCGTCTTTTACATGACTAAATGCATCAGATCA
>NW_015647847.1:416-528 GCF_001515625.1 Sinocyclocheilus rhinocerous | reverse complement strand
GCTGTGGCTTTAATTCCTTTAGATACAGTGATGTTACCAGCTCCTTGTTGAGAAAGATAATCTAGCTCTTGAGGGATTAAGCTATTTAGTTGATAAAATTGCGGGGCAGCGC
>NW_015647847.1:0-256 GCF_001515625.1 Sinocyclocheilus rhinocerous | reverse complement strand
TTTTTTTTATTGTAGAGATTGTGTTAATTTGTGCAATGATAACCTACCAGCAATGTAAATATGATTTTTTAATATATTAGAATGAGTACATTACAATATAAATTTATTAGAACGAGTACATTATTATTTATGGGCTTAAAAACAAGATGCAATCTTGAATATTGTACCTGGTGCGGAGTGCCCAATGTAAACATGAAACATATGCCATTACCTATATCAGTGTTTCCCAACCGGGGTGCCGTCTGTCGAGAGCAGG
>NW_015647846.1:0-552 GCF_001515625.1 Sinocyclocheilus rhinocerous | reverse complement strand
GTCACTATAAACTGTAAAACAAACACAGAAGTGTACAATGGCTGTACCGGTTCATATACTTGTATGGCCTGGTATCAGCAGAAACCTGGAGAAGCTCCTAAACTCCTCATATATTATGCAACACGCCGTAACACTGGAACTCCATCTAGATTCAGTGGCAGTGGATCCAGAACTGATTTCACTCTGACCATCAGTGGAGTCCAGAACTGATTTCTCTCTGACCATCAGTGGAGTCCAGACTGAAGATACAGGACATTATTACTGTCAGAGTTTTCACTACCCGGGTAGCACTAGGCTGTTCACACAGTGATAAAGAGTCGTACAAAAACCTCCGTCAGTCAGAGTCACAGTGACTGCACTGATACAGCTGAGAGACACTGCAGCTGCTCATAAACACAATCACACACAACACTGAACAGAGAACAAACACACATAACACAATATCATCACAATCAACTTTAATCTTGTAATATATGATCCCTGTTAATCAAACTGAACAGACTGCACTCAGTCACTTCTGCTGTCTGGATGTGATGCTTTCCATTTGACCCA
>NW_015647845.1:401-601 GCF_001515625.1 Sinocyclocheilus rhinocerous | reverse complement strand
CAGAAATGTTCACGCAATCATGCTGCACGTATCAGAAGTTCCGCGTTCCGGCGCGGTTAGCGTTCACACTCTCTGATCTATATATAACTGAATCCGCTCTGGCCCACCTCTTCCAGCCGAGCCAGGGCCGGCTAAACGAACCACGCTCAGGCACGGTTTTGCCTAGTGAGTGTGATACACCCTTATTCTCCCGCATCCGC
>NW_015647845.1:0-283 GCF_001515625.1 Sinocyclocheilus rhinocerous | reverse complement strand
AGGCTCTGGACTCTGAGCATAACTTGTTTTTCTATAACAAACTATAAAATATTTTCTATAAAAACGTTAATGCCCTGGCAGTGGCAAATAGCTTTGGTTTTATATTTAATTTGATTACATTAATGTTATAAGTTGAGATTTACAAGAAATATTTTAACTGCTACTATGTAAAAGGAATGCTTCGGTCAAAAAAGCACCTTATTTGTTTAAAGTGTTTGCAAATGAAATTTTATAGCACTTTTGTTCATATAGTAGTACTTTTAAATGAAAAAATTGCACAATA
>NW_015647844.1:0-526 GCF_001515625.1 Sinocyclocheilus rhinocerous | reverse complement strand
AGTTTCTCTTGCTCCAAATTAAAGGTCACTAGTACTAAAAAAAATAAAAAAATAAATAATAATTGTGTGGGTTTAATGATAATTACTTATATATATACTTATTATATGGTTTATATTATTATTAATCCATTACACACAAGCAATTTTAGTTTAACAGTTATTATAAATCATTTATTTTAAATGAATGTTAATATATACAGATCGTATGTAATATAAATAAGCTGTAGAATCAATAGATAATGCTTTAAAAATGACTACGTGACCTTACATGTTCGAGTCTATATAAACTAACTTAACAAGTTTCACTTGTGACTGCACTGATAGAGCAAGATCATTTCTTTTATTTGTCCTCTTTCATGAACAAGTACTTTTTCAAATTGTAAATGCATTTAAATTCATCATATTCTTCAATCTCTTAATCTTTAGCAAAACCTTTAATCTTTAACCAAGGGTCGTGATTGGCTGTTCGCCAGTGATGTCACACACGCTCCACAAACTCAGGATCAAAGCCTGAGTTGACAAAGAA
>NW_015647843.1:0-950 GCF_001515625.1 Sinocyclocheilus rhinocerous | reverse complement strand
TTATTGTGCCATCTCAAAGAAGCACAAAATCACTTTCACTGACTTCTAAATTAAATGTTCCCTCCTGATGGAATGACCTGCCCAACTCAATCCCAGCAGCTGAGTCCTTAGCCATCTTCAAGAATCGGCTAAAAAACATCTCTTCCATCTTTATTTGACCCTCTAACTCAAGCACTCTCTGTTCTAATTCTATTCTTTTAGACTTGCACTCTATTAATGGTCCGTGTAACCTTTTACAGTTCTTTGATCAATTCGCACCATCAAAATGTACCAAATGAAAAGTTGGCTTAATGCCAGTAAATTTTGACCTTGTGGACATTTTTAGGTCCCCAATGAGGAAACAGGCTTATAAATCATACAGAATGATGTTTTCTATTATGGCGAGATTAGGTACTTTTGTATGCAAGTATGTAAGTGATTCTGCATTGTTCTCCAGACTCTAATAAGTGAGTTAAATTGTTGTAACTGTGTATGGTGTTGGGTTTTTCTTGTGCATCAGCAAAAAGCGTTTTTGTGTATTTGTTTTAGAGATTGTTTTGTCAATAAATGTAGAGGGTTTTCCATTTTGTGTTTGTGTTGATTGTAACTAGGTAATTAAAAGATTTTTTAAAATAAAATTTTAAATAAACTAAATTTCAACTTCATTGCTAGAGCTATGACATTGAAGTACATTGAAATGATATTGAAGTATATTTTAGTTCACATTAATTGCTTATTCAGAAGAAGATATTTACTATATTTCAAAGTACATATAAAATATACTAAAGTCCCACTTAAGTGGTTCAAAAATATCACTCAAAAGTTCAACTAATTGCAATTAATGTAATTTTAAACTGTAATATATTTTAAATCAAGTACAAATAATATGCATGTAGGTGGTCGAAAACATTACATTTAATTCACACAGTGTATTGTTAACTGACATTAAAGTATATTTTAGTTAACATTAA
>NW_015647842.1:362-601 GCF_001515625.1 Sinocyclocheilus rhinocerous | reverse complement strand
ACATAAGAGGGACAGGTGCACTAACACCTCATAGCATCAGTAACAGGACAACCCTACCTAGCACAGTTTTCCTCAGCGTTTGTAATATCTGCACAAAGGAGACGTCAGGCAGCTGCTCAAAGATCTCGTCTTTGGAGAAGACTGTTGATTTTACGAAAAATGTATGTAAGTATTACTACTTAGAAATTAAGATTACCCCAGAATGCATTGCTAGCCCACCCCAACACTTATGAACAATA
>NW_015647842.1:0-239 GCF_001515625.1 Sinocyclocheilus rhinocerous | reverse complement strand
TGTATGCATGACTACACACTAGACAAATGCAGCCAAGGTGAATACATCTCAGTTTTCAGTCAAGTAATGAATTAATGCATATGTTAATGAAACAATTAAGCTATATTTTATTTACTGACAACAACAGGAAACATAAATAAATGAGTAAAAGAATAAATCAAAGTAACCCTGACAACAAATAAATACAACTCAATGACACATGAAACAAAGCTTTATTCAAACATTGTTCTAACAAACAT
>NW_015647841.1:0-1229 GCF_001515625.1 Sinocyclocheilus rhinocerous | reverse complement strand
GCATGTCATGTCAATGTTTCTTCATTACAGTACCGTCCTCTCCAGCATTATATGCTTCATGCATCTTTTATGTGTATTTCACCTTTAAAGAATGAATAACACAAAAACATTTCCTGGGTCAAATAATAAGAAATAAAAAGAAATTATATTGTAATATTATATTTTTCAAAAATAGATTTAACAAAACAAATAGGACATAGAATGACATTAAATGACAAATATCAGAATCTTAATGGTGCTAAATTGAGTTCTTTATTTTTATGCAATATATATATATATATATTGCATAAAGAAAATATGCCCCCTTCCTGTTTTTTTTATTTATTTTTTGCATATTTGTCACACTTAAAAGATTCAGATCATCAAACCAATTTTAATATTACACAAAGATAATGCAAGTATATACAAAATACAGTTTTTAAATTATGATTTCATTTATTAAGGGAAAACAGCTGTCCAAACCTACCTGGCCCCATCCTGTTAAATCATGAAAGAGTGATTAAGCACATTATTTTAGAAAGCTGAGTTAAATCTCACTAGCCACACGCAGACCTGATTACTGCTGAATCAAGAAATCACTTAAATAGAACCTGTCTGACAAAGTGAAGCATGCTTAAAGAGCAACACATCATGCCGCGATCTAAATAAATTCAAGAACAGATGAGAAACAAAATTGTTGACATGTATCAGTCTGGAAAGGGTTATGAAGCCATTTCTAAGGCTTTGGGACTCCAGTGAACCACGGTCAGAGCCATTATCCACAAATGGAGAAAACTTGGAACAGTGGTGAACCTTCCCAGGAGTGGCCAGCCTACCAAAATTACTCTAAGAGCGCAACGACGACTCATCCTGGAGGTCATAAAAGAACCCAGAACAACATCTAAATAACTGCAGGCCTCACTTGCCTCAGTTAAGGTCAGTGTTCATGATTCAACATTAAGAAAGAGACTGGGGAAAAACGGCATCCATGGGAGAGTTCCAAGGCAAAAGCTATTGCTGACCAAAAAGAACACAAAGGCTTGTCTCACATTTGCCAAAAAATATCTTGTTTATCCCCAAGACTTTTGGGCAAATATTCTGTGGACTGATGAGACAAAAGTTGAACTTTTTGGAAGGTGTGTGTCTCGTAACATCTGGCGTAAAACCAACTCAGCATTTCAGTTTGTGAGCTCAAGCTCAAGTGTACTTGGGTTCTGCAGCAGGACAATGATCCCAAACACACCAGCAAG
>NW_015647840.1:0-648 GCF_001515625.1 Sinocyclocheilus rhinocerous | reverse complement strand
TTTGCCGCCGGTGGATTTACGAGCCGTCTGCTTGGTTCTCGCCATTTTCTCGAGCTCTCTGTCTTGATCTCTTAAACAGAATGACTTTGTTCATATGCAGGGGCTTTTTAAACTCTTCTGCATTGTGCGGTGCGTCACCAGCGGCATTTGATTGGTTGTTGTGTTTACGTCACAGCGTGAGGCGGCCAATGACAGTGCGATTCCTGTTTTCGAACAAACAGCGGCAGTCTGTTTCCCGCTCAAATGTTCTCTATCAGTGTCCTGTTTTTGTTTCCCTTTACATACATGATCACAGGAAGGCTGCTCTGTTAGAATCAGTTAATGAAAATATACTTTGTGTATTTACACTACACGTGACAGTGGGGTGGAGGATGCTACCATAAATGTTTTAAGATGTTCCTTCCTATTTTGCTACCATAAATGTTTTAAGATGTTCTCGTCTTCCTATTTCAGTGAACCATTATATGTTAGATTCTCCCCCCTTCCCTAAAGATAATTTTGTGCTGTTCCACTCACTTAACTATTGTGTACATAGTAACATTTCTTATAATTCGCGCTATTGGCACCACTCGTGTCCAGCGTGGATACAACGCAAAAAGTGTAGCTTACTCTAACCTATATACAGAACGATAGATTTAATAAAAAAAA
>NW_015647839.1:0-862 GCF_001515625.1 Sinocyclocheilus rhinocerous | reverse complement strand
TGCCGAACCCTTCTGAGGCCCAGCACTCTTTAAAAAGTCATAGTGATAGTAGCATTAGCGCATGGTGAGGAGGCTGTATGGGGGATATTTAAGGATAAGATGTATAATTAATGCTTATTTGATTTAGTATGAGAGTTTCTGAGAGATGTATAGAGAAATCAGATGAGGATATCAGGGAAATGTACACTGAGCGTTTCACAGAGGTGGATTTTCTCTTGTGCTTGCTCTTATACTCTCTCCTGTTTGCTAGGGAAGAAATACTTCATATATCTCATCTCACCTTGTCTCAATATATCAGCTCTTCTCTTCCAATTTCTTGCTTCTTCTCATTTCACTCATTTCCTCTTCTCATTTTGTCTCTGTTCTTTTCTCGTCTTATGTCGTTCTCTTCTCTTCTCTTTTCTCTTCTCTTCTCTTCTCTTCTCTTCTCTTCTCTTCTCTTCTCATTTTTGTTTCTTCTCATCTCATTTTTATGTTTGTTGTCTCCGTTTCTCTTATCTCTTTTGTACTCTTATTTGTCTCTTTTGTTTCTCTTGTTTGTCCTCATTTATCTTCTCCTCTGTTCTTGGCTTTGATTTCTCTCATCTCTTCTGTACTGTTCTCATTTTGTCTGATCTTGTCTCTTCTCTTTTTGCTCAGTTCAAATGGTCAGATTGTTTACACATTTACTTGTTTTAAGGCCTGTTTATACCTGGTCACTTAATGCATTTTCTCTGATCGGATAGCTATCCGATCGTGAAAAAAACAGTGGCAAATAAACTTCAAAATGCTTTCTGGGCTGATTTAAATCCGATCGCTCAAACCACTTCATGTGGTTGTCTGGGGTGTATTCCAGACAAAACTGGACTAGTATAAATGCATC
>NW_015647838.1:0-550 GCF_001515625.1 Sinocyclocheilus rhinocerous | reverse complement strand
TTGATATGCAAATTCAGAAGGAAAAAAAAACTAAACAAATAGGTAAATATAGTTTCAGTCTTCTTTGTTCATTAGATGCCTAACAAAGCCATGTAAGGTCTATTAAAGGCAAAATTGCTTGGAGAGTAATTGATTGTACAGTAATCTGTGTAATTGCAAATAGTGAAAAGACGTGCTGGACGTGACATTGAATTCATTGTAATTTTGTTCCTGAGATGAGGAGAACATGAAATTGAAGTCCAGTGTGAGACATGTCTTCATTAAAGAACAAACTCTGGCTCACATTCAGTGACTTCATGTTGTAATACTTGCACACGGTTACACAAGCGCATGCACTCACATGTGCATGTACATACACACATTCAGTAGTTCTTTCTGCTCATTGATCTCTCTCTCTCTCACACACACACACTGCTGGAGTCTATCAGTTTAGCGGTGATTGGTCTCCTGAGACCACAGTGCTCCTCTGAACCCCTATAATAAGATAGTGAGGTAGTTTGTGCATCTCTTTGTGCATGTGTTTGTGTGTCAGGAAGGGATTATCAGAACA
>NW_015647837.1:395-540 GCF_001515625.1 Sinocyclocheilus rhinocerous | reverse complement strand
TATTTTCAAGAGAAAGATGAGAAACAGGCGATCCAACAATACAGATGAGTAATAGTGCCAATAGTGCCTCAGCAGTGCCACAGGCTAATCGCTTCCATGCCACACCTCACTGATGCTGGAGTTTGTGCTAAAGGAGCCCCGACCA
>NW_015647837.1:0-310 GCF_001515625.1 Sinocyclocheilus rhinocerous | reverse complement strand
CTTTTCTGTTTTGCAAATCCTTTTTTTGATTGATCTTAGGAAATAATCTAATATTTTGAGATACTGGATTTTTGACTTTCATGAGCTGTAAGCTCTAATCATCCAAATTAAAACAAAAAAATGTTTTTGAAATGTTTTACTTTACATGTAATTAATCTAGAATATATGAAAGTTTCACTTTTTGAAATGTTACAAAAAAAATAAAAACTTTTTCACGATATTCTAATTTTATGAGATGCACCTGTAAATAGAGGAGCTGTAGCCGGTGCAAATCAGACTCACTCTGAACAGAGATCTACAGCACAGAGAT
>NW_015647836.1:0-1225 GCF_001515625.1 Sinocyclocheilus rhinocerous | reverse complement strand
TTCCTGCAACAGACCAATGTTGTTATAATTAGCTAACTGTAAAACAAAAAAAAACAAAAAAGAAAAACATAATAAAAAAATTGGTAATTAAAATAAAGCAAGTGTAAAAATCTAATGGAATATTAAAAAACTTAATTTTCATTTAGTTCAAGTTGAAGTACTAATATTACTGCAACTAAAACAGAAAGGAAAATGAATAAAATCTAAATAGGCATATAAACAAAAACAAAAAAAAACTAAACATAAAAACATGAAAAATTAAAAATATTAATAAACTCTAAGGTAGTAATAAAATATAAGAAATATTAATAAGTACTAATTAAAACAGGAAGGCAGGCGACATTAGAGAAAAGGATGTAATTTTCTTTATCAGACCAGTGCTGTTATCGTTAACTAAAATTAAATATAAATATTGAAAAACATTTGTTACTTGAAATAAAATAAACATTAATAGCAATAAAATGTAAATAATATAAAAGCAAATTATTTCAGTTAGTTGCGAAGGAAAACGTTCTAATTTTTGTTTGGTTTAAGATGAAGTGCTAAAATCTTAAATGGAAAAATAAAAAAAGACATTTAAAAAACTAATAGAAAACGCTAAAATACACAGCAAAATTGCAAAAACTAACTAAAAAAGTAAACTGAAATTAAAGTGAAGATGGAAAATGGGAGAATATAAGAAGCAAATTCTTTCATTTTAGTTTAGTTTAAGGTGATGTACTAAAACCACTAAAACTAAAATAAAACTAAACATAAAAAAAAACTGACAGAAATTTTTAAAATGCAACAAAATTGCAAAAACGAACTAAAATTAAAATGAACATGAAAAAATTGAAATTTATTACAAAATATGAATAATACTACATAAGCAATAAAATAAATATTAATAAATACTTATAAAAACAGGAAGCTGAAGACAGGCAACATTAGAGAAGAGGATATAATTTACGTTAATTGAAATAAAATATAAAAAACCTACACTTGTTTTATTTCAGTTGGTTGCAAAGGCAAAATTTCTCTTTATCGTTTAGTTTAACCTGAAGTACTAAAATTACTAAATATGAAATAAATATGAATAAAAACTAAATAAACATATTTTAAAAAAAGAAATAGAAACGACTGAAACACAGCAAAATTACAAAAACGTTATCTAAAATGAAACTGAAAACCGAAAACATAGAAAAAGGTAATTCAAAATATAAAGACTGTGATAGTGTTATAATGA